>NC_056002.1:116719506-116859506 GCF_018446385.1 Zingiber officinale | reverse complement strand
CCGTGGGTTCAGGTTTGGGAAATCCTCGAACTTGAAAAAAAGAGAACGGGACGGAGATAGGAATGACAAACCCGCCCCCGCTTCGCCCCATTGTCATCCCTATAAATGACCCAATGAAAAGCACGAAATCATTTGCATTTATTTTAATCTTTTAAAATTACAAATGACTTATATAAGAGGAAGAATAAATAGTTATTGATCATAACTTGACTTGAATATATTCTAAAAAGATTATTTTATATATCTACTTAATTGTTCTTCTATTATGGTTAGATTCAACTATTCGATCATTTGTATTAAAAGCTTGATGAAGGATCCAAATGTTATGAGATCCGTCGTTTGTGATGTCGTAAGTTAATTTTCTTTCTCGTAAATTATGTATTGATGTTTTGATATCTTAGGTAGAGATTGGATTACCTAGAGCTTATTATTTGAAGCCTCACATTAAATGACATGGAAATTGATTTCAAAGTACCCCGACTAACCATATTTTCTTAGTAGGGGGTTAAAGATTAACTTTCAAGACTCTATCAATGGCGCAGTTATTCTTGAGGTGTTGTTCTCCTTATTGATGTACAAAAGCTCACTTGGGACAATGAAGGTCTCGGTAGTTTAATCATGTCTTGATAGTTGTTTACTTGGGTGCAAGGCATACAATTTCATCTGAGATTGACTCTAGATCAACGGTTTGCTTAATTAGAGAGCCTCTAATTGAGGGGTTTCACTAAGTAATTCATATAGTGTTATTGTAAGGATTACACTTTTAGTGGCTTACTTCATAAGTTGTCGAGCAAGAGGCTAACACTTAATTATTATTATTATTATTGTAATTATTTAATATTTACTTATGCTACATATTTGATATTTTATATTAATCACATAAGTGCACTTGTATTTAAAAATCGGTTTTGAATTTTGATTGTGTGCAAGATTCAAGGACATTTATTTACCTTCTCTAGTTGGGCCATCAACATTTCACTTTGACCAACCTCTCAATCTTAAATAAGGAGTCATGAAATTATCCAAGGATAAAATTATGTAAATTAACTAATATAAAAGTCCTCTTTTGATCATTATAAAATGTCCTATTTTATCTAGATGTTATATTATAATTTTTCATATTAACTAAAACTTGACTTATCCCAAAATTAAATAAAATAAAATAAATGAGTAATAAGCCTTTTTTAAGAATAGATAAATAAAAATTAAAGAAGCACCTTTTAACTGGAATCATCACAATAGCATATTTTTTAAAATTTATTAAGAGAGCGTCTCGCTCATTAATCTTTTCTGTAAAATAACATAATTATCCTCAAAGGCACTATTCAATCAGTTTTAATTTTTTAATAATTGATTTTAAATTTAAATTTTGAATCGGTCGGACGGACTTAACTTGTTCAATAATATTCACATTATAATTATAATTCATATTTATAGCAACTATAAAATCGTAAATATTAGAGCATAGATTTAACATGTTTATTTAGAGGGTGTTTGACTAAACTTATTAGAAATATCTTATAAACTCGTACAACTTATAAGTTATTTTAGGAGCTTATAAGTTGTTAGATCTTATTTTAAAAATAAGTTGTTAAAGTATTTGGGTGAACTTATTACAATCAATTTATAGGTATTAATGTGTTTGGTATTATAAGATCTTTTTATTAATAAAATTATCAAAAAAGATATAATACTATTAATAGAGGGTTTTGAGATTTTTATTAATAGAGGATTTTGGACGATTTTTTGCACAGGGGGAGAGAAAATTGGAAAGCGGCATTGGCCGAGAAGATGACACAACGTTGGAAGAAAAGTCGGCGGAGATAAAAATATATTAGGCTTATAAAAATTTATGGAGGATAAAATGAGGATTTATGAAATTATATAAGGATATTTTAGAGAAAAAAATTATTAAAACAAGATATTTTTTAAAAAAGTAGGGTCTTCCATACTTTTTTAAAAACAACTTATTTTGACAGCTTATAAACTGTTCGAAAAAAATTTTACCAAATAAATTTGAAGAACTTATAAACTCCAAAACAATTTATAAGCTGTTTTAGAGAGCTTATAAGTTCAGCCAAATACCCACTTAATATTCATGTTATAATATCTATAATTTCATAACTAGGACATAATATTTATTTATATTATGATAATTATGAAATTGTAGTTGTTATAACTAGATAACATCTCTCATGTTATTATAAAAGGTGCTCTTTTAATTATTATAAAATGTCCTATTTTATCTAAATGTCATATTATAATTTTCATATCAAGTAAAACTTATATCCCAAAATTAAATAAAATAAAATAAATGAACAAGAAGCCTAATTTTTTTAAAGAAAAACAAAGGGTACCTTTAAATCTATCAAACAAATTCGATCAATTTAACAATATTCACATTGTAACCGTTATGATTTTATAACTGTTACAATATGAATAGTAACAATTACAAAACTATAACTACTACATAAAGGATTAAGTCCATATGAAAGCGTAATCTGATTAAGTCTACATAGATGAACTTTATCTTCATAAGATAGGTTTACACTTGATCAACACACACAACTATTTATCATTAAGAAACTAAACCTCAATTAAGTGATATAATGCTCATACATGAAAGGAAGTTTAAGATATTAGATGTAGATTTAATGTGTAGATCCATTAACATGATTCATTAAATTAATGAGTTGTTAATGATTTATGAGCTTTATGTGAATTGCCCCTATAGGATGAACTTGGTATATAAGGAAAGAAGCTCATTGATTAGGGCATCTTCTTGAACCTTGGATTCAAGAGAGCTTTTTCTTCTTCCTCTCTTCCCCATTGAGAAAGACTATGGATTACTGCTCACTCCTATTGAAGATGATTCCCATTTGTAGGTGTTGGAGCAATCAATGTGACCCTAGGTTTTGATATTTGGACAAAAGTTTAACTTAAATTTATTGTTGTATTTGATATGCGCTTGTGAGTGTGTAGGATAGAAGTACAATAAGGAAAATCTAAGTGTGATCTTGGCAAAGGCAAAGTCTAAGTGGGACCTTGGTAAAGGTGAAAGTATAAGTGGAGTCTTGGTGGTGTAAGTCCAAGTATTTAGTCTTGGCAATGTAAGTCCAAGTATGTAGTCTTGGCAACGTAAGTCCAAGTGTGACTTGGCAAGGTTGAAGTCCCAGAGTGAGGAGCTCTTGGCAAAGAATGAAGTCCCGGAGGGGAGGAGTCTCTTGGCAATGGAAGACTCTACAATAAGGACAAGGCCGAAGGAAGCTCTTGAAGGCAAAGCGTGAAGGATGGGGAAGCATCTAAGGGATACAAGGCTGATGGAGGAGGCTAGAAGGCAAAGTCAAGGTTGTGCAGGTGAAGACGAGTGCATGAGAGAATATACTCGGGTAAACCCTAGATTTAAGGCTTACCAGTCAATTGGTGTATGTACTAGTTGATTGGTGGTTGGACGGGAAGAGAACAAAATACTTCTGTTCTCTCAACCAAAGTGGACCAGTCGGCTAGTCCTAGCACCAATTGATTAGTATAGAGCCATTGAGTTGTAACGATCGAATTCCATAAAGAACTAGTCGATCAGTAATGGAAAAACAACTTAGTGTTTCCTCTCAAAGTCTATTAAATAGAGCTCAGAGCAGCTAGCTTGGGTGACGGAATTAGAGGTGGTTAACTCCTAATAGAGTCTCCTAAACTCAGAGGTAATTCAAGAGATCTTGATCGAGTTGTGGTGAGATTTCTCCACTGATAAGGAGGATCGAGCTAGCTGGAGTTCCAGGGATTAATATATTGACGGATTGAGGGATCGTTCACCTTACCTATAATCGCAGAGTAGAAGCCTTAATATCTGAATCACGTAAATCAACGTGTTAGAGGTTTGATTGTTTTATTTATTGTATCTAGGTTTTAGTTTTCCTTTGTTTGTTTTGGTATTCCACTGCACTAACAAATGTAGGAAGCAATCAAAGTGGGTAATCGGCTATTCACCCCCTCTAGCGGACATCAAGGTCTCAACAATTGATATCAGAGCGAAGAGAGCTCTTGAAGGACTAATTACCGGAAGGAGCACACATTAGAGGAAGAAGATGGAGTTAGAAGGACCATTAGAATGGGATATTCGAATTCCACTTCCGTACGAGGAAGGAGACTTCAAGTATTGGAGGATGCGATTGGAGACTTGGTTCCAAATGGATTGGGACATTAGATTGCATTGGAAGATCCCTTTGAAGCTCCGGCAGATAAGAAGAGGAAACGTCTTCAACCACGGTATTGGACCGAAGAACAAAGACAATAATCGGAGGCTGATAAGGAGGTAACTAAAATTTTAATAAATTTATTACCTTCTAAGGTGTTGTCTAGTGTAGGTGAATACAAGAGCACAAGTGACCTTTGGAAGAAGGTAATTGCTCTTCATGAAGATCCTACAAAAATCCAAGAAGAGCAGTCGACAAGTGACCTAAGGAGAAGGGGGCATTGGTCCAAGAGAAGGAGAAGGACGAATCAAATGTGGAGACGAGCTCAACATTCGAAGTGGAGGAAGAAGTGGAGTTGTCCACATCTTCAAGTAAGGAAGAAGAGTCCAAGACAAGTGATGAAGAAGTTTTGGAAGTTCAACCCTCAACCTCAACTATTAAGAAGAGTAGGAAATCACACATCAAGTGCTTCAAATGTGGTCTGATGGGACACTACAAGAGTAGGTGTCTATTTCTCAAGAAAGTAAAGGATGTAAGCCATAAACTTGGTAAAGTTCTTTTGAAGACTAATGTGGGTTGTAAGGATGGTGTCAAGGAAAAAAGGCGCATTTGATACTTCACATGTATTGAGTGGGGACACTACCATACAAAATGCCCAAGGAAATGAGAGCTCATGAAGATGGAGCAGTTGTAGCAATAGAG
Source organism: Zingiber officinale (assembly GCF_018446385.1). Taxonomy (NCBI): domain Eukaryota; kingdom Viridiplantae; phylum Streptophyta; class Magnoliopsida; order Zingiberales; family Zingiberaceae; genus Zingiber; species Zingiber officinale. Next base: position 116,854,614 of record NC_056002.1, on the reverse strand, counting down.
GAGAATGAAATCATGTGGATGCTCATGTCAAGAGGGAGCCCAAATGGTTGGTAGGAAGGTATACCCTAACTTGAACTCTAATTTAGATATTAATTCAAGTACAAGGGAGATGCATGCTAGAAATAATATAGATTATTTACCCATGCATAATTATGGATTTAGGTATAATGATAGGAATAAGGTTAACATGGTCGATAACCCTAGGAAGTCAAACCTAAAGGTTAGACCTAACAAAAACCAAACTACCATGCCTAAGGAGAGGAAGGTAGTGAAGGATCTGGGCATTAATCCCAAGAAGAGGAGACACAATTCTAGAAAGGTGGGTAGGTCTAGGAATGTCTATGGTAAACAAGTGGATTCTAGGGTTAGAAACCTAGAATTGGAAGCCTTGAGGGAGAAGCTTGATAGGGTAGAAAAAGTCCTAGATAGATTTATTGGTCGATCTAAAGGACTTTATAAAATATTGGGTAGTCAAAGACCCAAGGGTGATAGATCCAGTTTGGCATATCGGTCTATATCAAACAAAGATAAGGGGAAATTACCCATAGAATACTTTGGTGGTTATAGTATAGTAGAGGTCCCTATAAGGCCAAAAGAAGGTACATGCAATGATTACAAGTGAAAATGGCATAGGGGAATGTTCCAAGGCTAAGGGAGAGTCATATGCTAAGGTGACATATGACTATAGCAAGGAGAGGTCAAGAAATGGCAAGGGAAAGCCATTTAAGGACAATGAGAGATCAACCAAAGACAAGGGAAAGTCTAAGGTTGAGAAAAAGAAGAAGGTCAAATGGGTTGATCAATCATCATCCGAGGTGCACCGTTGGGGCCTCGTATTTTTAGATGAGTCACCTAAGGAGGTGATTAAGGTTAAGACCTCTAGGGGGAGCTCAAAGAGTCAAGTTGGGACGCATAGTCAATAGATATCAAGTGGACCTTGCTTGGTATTCTAGATGGATCATGTAATGTGTCAAAGGGTTTAGAGATGAACTTGAGTCTCTAACCTAGTTAGTTAGCACAATTAGGATGAGTATCATGCATAAAAATATACAATGAGGTTCATATTGCATGAAAAGTTATTTTAGATGTATAGATGTCATATAAACTTATGCTAGGAATACATTATGATTTAGTATGGGTAGATACATCAAGAGAAAGCCAAAATTAGGACTTTAAGTCAAAATTTAATTGAATCATTTAGATAGTTTTAGATTTTGTGTCAATCTTAGGATCCAAGATATGTACATTTTTAAAATTTTCCCAAGTAAACACGAGTAAAATAGTCTGTTGGTACCCTATGGTAGTTTTCGTGTGATCAAACAAATTAAGTTAGATCCTGTGTTTGTTTAATGCCTTGTGCCTAAGTGTGCAAGAATTTAGGAGCACAGGAAGTTGAGCGAAATACACAGCTAGTGAGAAGGATGACACAGGAGAGAGAGTTGATGGGCTCGGTGCGTCCGAGGGACGAGGTATTACGGAAGAGTATGCTAGCGGATGAGAAGGAAGCATGACATTTTCCAAGGGACAAGAAGCCAAAGCGGAAGCTTGCTCAAGGAGAAGGTCAGAAAATAGGTTCGAGTGAGTCCTACTTTGGATGGTTAAAATCACCTAAGCGGATGGAGCCAGAACAGATGAGAAACTGGACAGTCAACAAGAAGTTGACTGTCCGGGAGCTCGGACCGCCCTGGGTAGCCTAGGGTGTCTCCTTGACGCACCCTTATTTGAAGTCATGTCAGCACGATCCGGACGCCCAGAGCTGGTCCAAGTGCTTGGACCGAGAAAAATCTATCTTTGCCGAGCCATTGCGACATGGATAAAATTTTATCCACACCCAAGTACCAAGACCCCTTCCAGGTGCCCGGAGCTACCATGCCAGCAAACGGTTAGATCCGACCAACAAGGTATCAATAGAGTCTTGGTCTCAGTAGTTGAGAACAACACTTGTAAATGACTTCTATACTTCAAATTCTAGTTTTGTTCTTCACTGTTCTAAGCTTTCAACGTTGTAATAGGCTACTCCACCTTTGGAAGAAGGAGATCTTAGTGAGCTACATTTGTCTTGGATTAGTAATCTTCTGATTACAAACCAAGTAAACATTCTTGCCTCTGTCTTTAGTTTATACATTTACTTTCTATTTTTAAACGAGTGTTTGCCTAACTTAGTCCAAAGATCGAGAAAGGGTATTCATTTTATTTTAGACAATTCACCTCCTCTTGCCCCTCTTGCCGACCGACCGGGGACCTACAATTGGTATAAGAGCAAGGACGCTTCTGAAGGACTAACCACTAACCGAAGCAATGAAATCAATGGCCAGACCAAGCCTCAACTGGCCTAAATTTGAGGGGGAGTTCGCGCACTGGAAACGGAAAATGGAGGTATTCCTACGAACTGATTTCGAAATTCTATTAATCATAAAATATGATTTTATAGTTCCTAAGGATCATCAAGGAGAAGAGAAAGAAGAAAGTTAATGGACAAAGAAGAAACAAAGTGATTTCGTAGCAAACAGCAGGGCAAAATAATACCATTTGCTGAGTGTATTGCCACCTCAAGAAGTCAATCACATTGGAAGCTACTCATCAGCCAAAGAACTCTGGGAAAATTCATGGAGCTCCATGAAGGCATATCCGAGGTGAAGCTCACACGAAGAGACCTCCTTTATGTAAGATCGAAAATAATTTAGATATCTCCACAATAGTATGATATTGTCCACTTTGGGCCTAAGCCCTCATGATTTTACTTTTGGGCTCTACCGAAAAGGCCTCATACCAATAGAGATATCTTTCTCTTATAAACCCATGATCTTTCCCATGTGTTTTCAATGTGGGACTATGTTTGCAATCTTGCAACCCCAACAATCCCCCCTCAAACAAAGGACCACAGACTCCCTAACGTCCGATTCTCGACCCACTAGGACTTCCTGCTCCTTGGTCCACCTAACCTACTAGGACTTCCCTGCCTAGCCACAACTAGGACTTCCTGCCCCTCGGTCCACCCGACCTACTAGGACTTCCTTGCCTAGCCGCAACTAGGACTTCTTGCCTAATGTCTAGTTCTCTTGATTCGGACACAGGAATCCCCACTTCTTCGTTTGAGGTCAATATTCCACCCACATGGTTCGATTGGACCATGGCTCTTGTGCACAGTCGGCGGTTAGTCCGGGCTCTGATACCAATTGTAGGATCGAAAAGAATTTAGATATCTCCACAATGACATGATATTGCCCACTTTAGGCCTAAGCGCTCATGGTTTTGCTCTTGGGCTCTCTACCCAAAAGGCCTCATACAAATGGAGATATCTTTCTCTTATAAACCCATGATCTTTCCCATGTGTTTTTAATATGGGACTATGTTTGCAACCTTGCAACCCCAACACTTCGAAATCAGCTAACAAATGTTTGTCTAGAAAAAGGTGAGAAGGTAGCTCAACTACATGTGAAGATCAAGGAGCTGATCACTGGACTAGCTAACCTTGGAAAAAAGGTAACCAACCTAGATTTGGTACGCTACGTGCTTAACGTCTTTTCCAGAACTCTACAATGGACTTCGATTATAGACGTCTACTACATCTCAAAGGATTTGGAGGTAAGTACCTCAAAAGAATTGTTTTTGACTTTAGAATTGTATGAATCCAGATGTCCAGGGACAAGTAAAGAGTCAACCCAGAACCTAGCACTGAGAGCCACCAAGAAGGACGAACCCAAGTCAGACTCAGATATTGATGCAGACCAAGAAGCTTATATGGTAAGGGAATTTAAAAACTTTTTTAAATCTAACAAGTTAAAATCAGACTAGAAAAAAATCCAAGAAACAAGAGAAATGTTCAATGCTATCATTGCCAAAAATAAGAACATATAAAGGAAGACTGTCCAAATCTCAAGAAGGAGAAAGAAAAAGGGCTAAAGCAAAATAAGCACAAAAATCTTAAAGCCACATGAGACAAGAGTTCATCATCTAAGTCAGAAATAGAATCGTGTACTGGACTAGCACTGATGGCTAGTCACGAAGAACAAAGCAACTCAGAAGCTAGCATCGATGCAAGGGGAGCAACATCAGATGAATGCAACGATGCAGAGAGAGAATCTAGCTTTAGATCCTACATGGTAAGTGAGATATGTCTCTTGCCTCCTGATCAACTGTATTTTGGTATAAAATTCATATCTAAGTCAATGTGTAAATTGAAAAGTAAAAATAAAAATTGAAAAAGGAGAATTTAGAAATAAAAATAGTCTTAGCAAAATCATGTTTAATAAAAGATTTTGATAAATTAAAATTGAAAATGCTAAATTGATAGAACAAATAAAAAATTTTGCATGTTCAAATTTTACTACTTCAAATGTTAGAAATTATCAAGAGCTGAATTGATATTATAGATTTCACAAGGGGCAAATAAGAAGAGTAACAAAAAAGTATATTCCTAGAAAGTACTTGATTAATCTGGTAGAAAGGAACCTATATTGGGTTTTAAAATCATGTTTAGATTAAATTCTTTATGTATGTTTCTAATTTTAATTTGATTTAATAATTTTAAATTATCTAATATTTTCAAATAAATTATTTTGTATAATTTCTTTTCAAAATTAATTAGATATTATTTTTTCTAAGAAAGAGGATTTCATTTTTAATCTGTAGAAAAATTTTAAATTTTTTTTAACTGTTGAATTATTTCTTATGAATGTATAACAAAAATTATCTTTTTTAATTTAAAATATTTTGTAGAGTTATTTTTTGTAAACTTTATTTTTCTGTAAATATTTACCATGTTATCTATCAAAAGAAATAATTTTTAAATTTTTTTACCGTTATTAAATTTTCTGTAAATTTTTATAAAAATACTAATTTTTAATATTAAAAATTCTCAAACATTCAATTTTTGAAATTTTATTTTTTCTGTAAAAATACTTGCTATATTACTTTCTCAAAAAAGTTTTCAAGATTTTTCGAGCTTAGAAACTATTTTTAAGCATTTTTTTAAAATTACATCTTGCTGTAGCAAATAATTTATTACTACTTAAATTATTCTCCATTATTCATGAAAATTTTTTCACTACTTTAGATATATCTGTTTAATTGCTATAATTATTTTTAGAATTTTTCAACAAATAAAAATTATTTTTAAAATTATTTTTCTTAAATTACTTTATAAAACACAAAATTCAGTTTTTAAATTTTTTTAAGTGTTGATCACAAAATTCAGTTTGTGTATCCCTTAGTATTTAATTCCAATTTATTTTTAGAGCATACCCCTATTTTTAATGTGATAAAGGGGGAGAATTAGAAGTTAAGTTTAGGAGAGGTACATTTTTGCATATTTATAAATGGCATAACATGTCTATTAATTGAAATTATTTTCATGTTATTTTAACTTAACTTAACGTGGGTTGATCCACATTAAAAAGGGAGAGATTGTTGGTACCCTATGATAGTTTTGGTGTGATCAACCAAGTTAAGTTAGGTCTCGTGTTTGTTTGATATCTTGTGTCTAAGTGTGCAGAAACTTAGAAGGATAGGAAGTTGAGCGAAAGACACAGCTAGAGAAAAGGACGACACAGGAGAGAATCGACGGGCTCGGTGCGTTCGATGGACGAGGTACTACGGAAGAGTATGCTGATAGATGAGAAGGAAGTGTGCGACGTTTTCCAAGGGGCGAGAAGTCGAAACGGAAGCTTGCAGGAGGAGAAGGCTGAAAAATGGGTTCGGGTGAGCTCTATTCTAGATGACTGAAATCACCCAAGCAAACGAAGCGGGAACAGAGGAGAAGCTAGACAGTCAATAAGAAGTTGACTATCCAAGCGCTTAGGCTGGTTGGAGCGCCCGGACTGGTTGGAGCGCCTGGACCGCCCTGGGCAGCCTAGGGTACCTCTTTGATGTGCCCCTATTCGGAGCCACATCAACATGGTCCAAGCGCTCGGAGCTGGTCCAGGCGCCTGGATTGAGAAAAATCTATCTTTGTCGAGCCGTTGCAACATGGATAAAGTTTTATCCATATTCAAGCGCCCAGACCCCTTACAGGCACCTAGAACTGCCACATCAGAAAATGGTCAGATCCGACCAACAGGCTATAAATAGAGTCTTGGTCTCAATAGTTGAGAACAACACTTGTAAATGACTTCTGTACTTCAAATTCTAGTTTTGTTCTTCATTGTTCTAAGCTTTCAACGTTGTAAGAGGCTACTTTGCCTTTGGAAGAAGGAGATCTTAGTGAGCTACATTTCTCTTGGATTAACAATCTTCTGATTGCAAACCAAGTAAACATTCTTGCCTCTGTCTTTATTTTATACATTTACTTTTTGTTTTTAAACATGTGTTTGCCTAACTTAGTCTAAAGAGCAAGAAAGGGTATTCATTTCATTTCAGGCAATTCATCCTCTCTTGTAGGCCTACTAAGGAACTACACAGACCTCTCCATGAAATTTAGAAATTTTTAGAGGTCTGTAGAATTTTTGGTGCATTTTTAAAATTGGGATTAGAATGTTGTTTGGGGCTGAAATAGAATGTCAGTCGATTAACTCAGATACCAGTTGACTGGTAACAGTGTTCATCAAGCATAAAATAGTTCTGTGAGTTTAATTCAGTGAGGGCAGTTAACTATGAATTATGGAAGTTGACTAATATAGTCTGAAACTATTTTTGGTAATAGGAAATGACTAAATGAATGGTAAACATAATTGTAATCTCAAGGGGGATTAATTCATGATAATTATAGTTATTATAGGTTTAAGAGTCCAATAATTGGGATATTGGTGGAACTCTTTTTGATGTATGGAAAAGGAGGAGAAGTTTGGATTTAAGTGGGAAACTTAAATACCTTTACAAAAAATCCTAGCTCAAGGGGAGCTTAAGTGAAGGGGAGCTTAGGTGAAAGGGAGCCTAGGATTAGGTTCCATAATATAAGCATGAGTAGATTGCTTTTTTATTGGCAAAGGAGAGAAGTTTACCTTTATGAGAAATCCTAGCTCAAAGGGGAACTTAGGTGAAGGGAGAGCCTAGGATTAGATTCCATAATTTATGCATGAGTTGGTTTGTATATTTATTTTCATATGTATTGCTATATTATTTCCCTAACTTAAATGGATTGCCAAACATCAAAAAAGGGAGATTGTTAAAACAATCAGTGTGACCCTAGGTGATGTTTAGGCAAAGATTTAAATCAAGTTTATTGTTGTATTTGATATACGAGTGTGAGTGTGAAAGATGGAAGTACAATAAGGAAAGTCCAAGTGTGATCTTGGCAAAGACAAAGTCCAAGTTGGATCTTGGCAAAGGTGAAAGTACAAGTAGAGTCTTAGCGGTGTAAGTCCAAGTATGTAGTCTTGGCAATGTAAGTCCAAGTATGACTTGGCAAAGTTGAAGTCTTAGAGCGAGGAGCTCTTGACAAAGGATGAAGTCCTGGAGGTGAGGAGTCTCTTGAAAATGGAAGACCCGACAACAAGGACAAGGCCAAAGGAAGCTCTTGAAGGCAAAGCGTGAAGGATGGGGAAACATCTAAGGGATGCAAGGCTGATGAAGGAGGCTAGAAGGCAAGGTCATGGTTGTGCGGGCGAGGATGAGTGCATGAGAGAATGTATTCGGGTAAACCCTAGGTTTAGGGTTTACCAGTCGACTGGTGTATGTACCAATCGACTAGTGGTTAGACTAGGAGAGAACAAAATGCTTCTGTTATCTCAACCAAAGTGGACCAGTTAGCTAGTCCTGGCTGTTGGTGCAATATCCCTTAGGTCAAGGTTGACTGGTTTGACCAAGCTTGAGTCTTGGTCATAGTTTCGATGTTTGACAATACATGTAGACACATGGACAATGCAGGTGCAGTTGTTCATATGAGGAGATTCTGATCAGGGACTGATCAGTGTGAATGAAGAAGAGTCAAGTAGGTATACCTGACTGGATGGAAATCCTGGTGAGTGAAGCCAGGTGAAAGTCCTAGTGAGTGAAGCTAGGCAGATGGAAATCCTGGTGAGTGAAGCCAGGTGAAAATCCTAGTGAGTGAAGCTAGGCAGTATGAAAATCCTGGTGAGTGAAGCCAGGTGAAAGACCTAGTGAGTGAAGCTAGGCAGATTGAAAACCCTAGTGAGTGAAGCTAGGTGAAAGTCCAAGTAGGTCAAGAGAGTGACCGGATACTTGGCATGAAAGAAAAGTCCAAGTGGGTCAAAGGGATTGACCGGACACTTGGTGAGGGAGTCCTAGCAGGTCAAGGGAGTGACTAGATGCTAGGCATGACGTACCAACAGGTTAAGTTTGACCGGATGTTGGTTTGGGAGGTTTGGGACTTGGTTTTGGGCAAAAACCAAGCTCTGGATCGATCCGTGGATCGATCCAAGCTTTCCCCAGCGAACAGAAAGCCTCTGGATCGATCAGTGGATCGATCCAGAGGTCCCAATCGATCAGTGGATCGATTGGGACGCTGCTGCTTCGCGCGATAAGCGCTGGATCGATCCGTGGATCGATCCAGGCGTTTTTCCAGAGCACAGAGGCGCTCTGGATCGATCCGTGGATCGATCCAAAGCCTCCCCGATCGATTGGGAATAATCGAATCGATTGGGATCCGACCGTTGCGTCGTATTTGAGCCGCAGGCGAGCGTTGTCTTCGGCAATCACTTCACAGATTCATTTCAGGTCTTCACCAGCTCCTCCACAACTCTTCTCAAGCTCAAGATCGCCAATTCTTGAAGGTTCTTGGAGGCTCTTCCAAGTCAAGAGGCGGATCAAAGCAAGAAGAAGAAACTAGGGTTAGGGTTTGTGCACTCATTGTAAGCTTGTAAGCTTGTATTTCTTTACTACCCTTTCTTCTTCTTGTATTGAGTCTTGTAGGGCTTCTCCGCCCTTGGTAGTTACCATAAAGGAGAGTTTCATTAGTGGAGGGTGCGTGCGTTGTGTGGATCCTTGGATTAGTCACCTTCCTTGGAGGTGGATACCAAGTAAAATCCGAGTGTTAGCGTGTTTGTATTTGTTTCTTTGTATTTCCGCTGCGCATCCTTGAAGAAACAAGCAACGCCGAGCAACGAGCACGCGAAGAGCTATTCACCCCCCCTCTAGCTATTTTCGGTCCTTACAAGTGGTATCAGAGCAAGGTTGCTCTTCACCGGAATCATCGCCGGAAGGGTCAAGCATAACAAGAAGAGCTAGAGGGTGAAGAAGTTAGAGCAAATTCATCAAAGTCAAAGAATTCAAGAAGCTCAACTTCAAGATGCAATTCCAAGATGGACTTGGATTTGATACAAGGGTGGCTCCACCATACACTTCCACGAGCTTCGATTCTTGGAAATCAAGAATCGAAAATTTTCTTATGATGGAGATAGAGCAATGGTTTGCTCTTATGGAAGGCTTCAAGACTCCAACAAACTCAAAGGGCAAAGTTCTCAAGAGGAGCAAGTGGAGCCAAGAGCAACTCCAAAGATGTGAGGCCAATGACAAAGTGACCAAGCTTTTGGTCAATTTATTGCCAAGCAACATCTTGGAGCAAATTGGAGAGTTTGAAGATGCCAAGGAGCTTTGAAGCGAATTGGCAAGGATTCATGAGATCCCCTCCACTGTACCAAATCAAGGAGAATCCAAAGAGGGTGACTCAATGGATCAAAATCAAGAAGAGGAGGATTCCGAGGTTGAGAGATGCTCAACCTCTGAAGAGGAGGTCCAAGAAGCTTCATCCTCAAAGGAGAGCAATCAAAAGAGCAAGGAAGGAGTATATTCCTTGTTTCATGTACAAGAGGATGAAGATGAAGAAGAAGGTGAAGTCTCCACCTCTAGGATTGAGGGGGAGCAATCTTCATTGACACCGGAACAAGAGCAAGAAGAATCCTCCACATCCGGGTCAAGAGAAGAAGAGGATGAAGAAGCTTCCACCTCCACAAGTCAAGCAAAATCAAATGGAGGAATATCATCTTCGGATCAAGAGGAAGCTTCTACCTCCGGATCCAAAGGAGAAAGTGTCATCCCTACACAAAAAGGTATAAACATTTCAATTAATAATAAAAATCATATTATATGCTTTGAATGTAGGGAAAATGGGCATTACAAGAGCAAATGCCCTAAATTGGCCAAGAAGAAGGGCCAAGTGGCATTAAAGGGCAAGGAGAAGCCCAAGGAGACCATCCCTGGAACAAAGAAGAGCAAGGAGCACATTGTGTGCTTCTCTTGCAATCAAAAGGGGCATTACCGAAGTCAATGCCCTAATGGGAAGAAGATGGTCAAGGCTCATGGAGGAAGCTCAACTCAAGGGGGAGCCTCCAAGGTAAAAAAGAAGGTATCTTTTATTGAGCCTATTTCCTTGCAAAATGGTAAAAAGCATGCTAGGTCAAATTTATATCATTTTAATGCTATTTACCATGAAAATAGGAAGCATGATAGCGTTAAGGAAAATCATGTAGCTTATCATGCCAAAACCTCTCAATCTAGGGTTAGAAAGGTAGATAGAAACTTAGGTAAGAATCCTAAGGATTCTAGGTATGTACCTAAGAAGAAGAAAAATCATGATTTTAGTGAAAAATCTATGGTTGAGGGATTATGGAAGGAAAATCAAGTCTTGAGGTCAAGACTTGATAAATTAGAGAAGACCCTTAGAAAAATCACAAATATAAGACAAGGGTCTAAGGGTAAAAATCTAGGTCTAGGAGTATCAAAGTCATCCAATGGTCATAGAGGTTTGGGATACAAACCTAAGGCTAAGAAGGATAAAATTTCGTACCATAGGGTTCCATATAGTTATGGAACTAACCCTAGGTCTAGTGGTCAAGTCAAGAATACTAGGGAAGTCATCCCTAAGAGTATTTTTGCAATAAATGTGACTAAGGCTTCTAAGAAGTCTAAGAAAGTCACCAACAAGGTCACAAGGGAGGCTATCCCTAGAGTTGACCTAGAAAATGTGACCAAGGCTTCTAAGAAGCCCAACAAGGTCACTAGGAAGGTATCTAGGGAAGTTATCCCTAGTGAGTACCTAGAGCATCCAAGGAGCACCAATAGGTGCTGGGTTCCTAGGAGCATCTTCTCTACCCCATAGATGGGTTAGAGAGTGTCAACTCTAAGAAGAAGGGTAGTTAACCCAACTTTGAAGAAATTGACACTCAAGGAGCATTTTCAAGGTGATTATTAACCTTTGAAAATGAAGTGGATTTATGTTTACTCTTGGGAAGAGTAAAATGTGTCATAATTTGATAAATTGGATGATATTTTAAGTGACATAAATTGGGAAAACCTAGAGAAATACCAAGTTGGGATTTTGGTATTCTCTTAGAAATTTAAGGCACTCCGGGCCTTGATTTATATGATTACTCTTGTGGAAGAACGAAATATGCCAACATTTGAGGAATAAGCTAAATTTCAATTGGCATAAGTTAATCAAGAGAACTAGAAATGCAAATTTAGGCTTTGGCACTTTCTTGAAGCACTTTGGGCAATCTAGTGTTTAAGTTTTATGATTAGCTAAGATTAACGATACTTAGATAGGTAATCTAGGTATATTTTATTTATGCTAAACCTTGCCATGATTGTTTGCTCATCATATGTCATGACATCATGTCTATTTTTGCATTTATGTTTTATTATGAAAAATCTAAAAATACCATGTCATGACATTCATACATCAAGTAGTTATAGGATATTTTCTTTTGAAAATTATTTCATCTTGATGTATGCCATAACATAATCATGCATTAAGTTTAAATTCCTTGAAATTAAGGACAAATGACATTTAACATCACTTATTAACAAATGACATCCTAGGTGGATGTTTAATATCTTTAAAATGCCTAGATAGGTATGCATGATCCCTAGAATAGGGTAAAACCAAAATCTCACATCTCACAAGGACTATAAGGTGACTTGTATGTGTTTAAGTGCACATTAGATACAAGTGAGATGTTAGGAAGATGAACAAAACTCAAGATGTTGATTTAGTGCATTTTTTTGAGTTTTAAGTTCATCAAAACACATAGTTATGTGTTTTCCCATCATTGGGAAAGCTAATGTACAAGTCATGTGCATTAAGCCCAAGGAACATGGTGGGATATTGGTTTTGAAAATGGTTTTTAAAATGATTTTGGAAAACATTGGTGAAGGCTATCTTTTGATAGTAATCACCATTGAATAGTTAGACACAATCTTGAAGAAAAACACTAAAGTTTTTGCAAGTTTTCAAGTTTGTGTCAATATTTGAAAATATGAAGTATTTTCATAGAAAACTATTTTTCCTTGATAGTATATGCCCTAAATAATGCCTACACGAAATTTCATGATTTTTGAATTTTTGTAGAATTTTCTAGGGGTTTCTGAAGTTGGCTGATCGATCCATGGATCAATTGGAGTGCCTGAATCGATCCGTGGATCGATTCAGAAGGCAAATCTCCCGCGAGCAGAAGCTCGCTGGATCGATCAGCCGATCGATCCAGGAAGTCTGAATCGATCAGTGGATCGATTCAGAAAGGTTCAATCGATTGGAACCCAACTCCAATCGATCCAAGTTGCTGATTTTGGTTGGGAAAGCCTGATTTCAGCATCTTTAAACCTATTTTAGTCTAGGTAACCATTCCAAACCCCTAAAAATACATGTGTATACATAAAAAGGTTGTTTTCGTGTGGAAAACAAGGATGAATTGGTTAAGGAAGGCTAAGTTGAAGTTTAGGTTGAGGTTTGTTTCAAATTTTGAATATTTGAACCTCAAAACTTCTAAAATTGGGTTTCCTAAAGTTTTGGGGATTCCAAGTCATTGTTGGTGCAATGACAGAAGTTACCACCATGTCTTTAGGGGGAGGGACTCTTTAAAGACATGAAAATTATTTTTCATGAACTTTGGAAGGTGGTCAACCTTCCGTTAAGAACATGCTCAAGGTTGAGCGTTTGAACTTTAATGGAGAGTGGATATCCTCATTGTTCAAGTGGCTTCAAGTGGATAATGCTCAAGGATGGCCATTTGCCTACATTAGGGGAGAATGTAGGGTTAAGGTTAATGAAGGGTATGGGTCCTTCATTATCGTGTTGGTCACAACGAGTGAAGTTGTGAACAACGATGAGCAACTCTTCAGGGGGAGAGTTTTCAACAATGGGGCATTTGTTGAAGAGTGCCCAAAATTGAGGCACGGGTTGATGTGTGCTCAAAGATGGGTTGATGTGTGCCAATAGGGGGAGAATGTGTGGTTTAAGTTAGACCTTCATTACCTATGGGGGAGGTCATAGGGGGAGAATGAAGGGAACCAACATTCATACCTTGGCATGAATGGAGTTAAGGCTATGGGATTAGCTTAACTCAGAATGGTCCAAACTTAAAGGTATTGTCAAACATCAAAAAGAGGAAGATTGTTGGTGCAATATCCCTTAGGTCAAGGTTGACTGGTTTAACCAAGCTTGAGTCTTGGTCATAGTTTCGATGTTTGACAATACATGTAGACACATGGACAATGCAGGTGCAGTTGTTCATATGAGGAGATTCTGATCAGGGACTGATCAGTGTGAATGAAGAAGAGTCAAGTAGGTATACCTGACTGGATGGAAATCCTGGTGAGTGAAGCCAGGTGAAAGTCCTAGTGAGTGAAGCTAGGCAGATGGAAATCCTGGTGAGTGAAGCCAGGTGAAAGTCCTAGTGAGTGAAGCTAGGCAGTATGAAAATCCTGGTGAGTGAAGCCAGGTGAAAGACCTAGTGAGTGAAGCTAGGCAGATTGAAAACCCTAGTGAGTGAAGCTAGGTGAAAGTCCAAGTAGGTCAAGAGAGTGACCGGATACTTGGCATGAAAGAAAAGTCCAAGTGGGTCAAAGGGATTGACCGGACACTTGGTGAGGGAGTCCTAGCAGGTCAAGGGAGTGACTAGACGCTAGGCATGACGTACCAACAGGTTAAGTTTGACCGGATGTTGGTTTGGGAGGTTTGGGACTTGGTTTTGGGCAAAAACCAAGCTCTGGATCGATCAGTGGATCGATCCAGGCTCTGGATCGATCAGTGGACCGATCCAAACCTTTCCCAGCGAACAGAAAGCCTCTGGATCGATTGGGACGCTGCTGCTTCGCGCGATAAGCGCTGGATCGATCCGTGGATCGATCCGTGTTCGATCCAGGCGCTGGATCGATCCGTGGATCGATCCAAAGCCTCCCCGATCGATTGGGAATAATCGAATCGATTGGGATCCGACCGTTGCATCGTATTTGAGCCGCAAGCGAGCGTTGTCTTCGGCAATCACTTCACAGATTCATTTTAGGTCTTCACCAGCTCCTCCACAACTCTTCTCAAGCTCGAGATCGCCAGTTCTTGAAGGTTCTTGGAGGCTCTTCCAAGTCAAGAGGCGGATCAAAGCAAGAAGAAGAAACTAGGGTTAGGGTTTGTGCACTCATTGTAAGCTTGTAAGCTTGTATTTCTTTACTACCCTTTCTTCTTCTTGTATTGAGTCTTGTAGGGCTTCTCCGCCCTTGGTAGTTACCATAAATGAGAGTTTCATTAGTGGAGGGTGCGTGCGTTGTGTGGATCCTTGGATTAGTCACCTTTCTTGGAGGTGGATACCAAGTAAAATCCGAGTGTTAGCGTGTTTGTATTTGTTTCTTTGTATTTCCGCTGCGCATCCTTGAAGAAACAAGCAACGCCGAGCAACGAGCACGCGAAGAGCTATTCACCCCCCCTCTAGCTATTTTCGGTTCTTACACTGGCATCAGTCTACTGGTCATGGTACCAGTTGATTCTATAGAGTCATTGGATTGTAACGATCAAATTCCACATAGGACTAGTTGATTAGTGGTATAACCAGTTCACTGATAATTGAAAAATAGCTTGGTGTTTTCTTCTCAAGCTCTATTAAATAAAACTTAGGGTGGCTGGCTTGGGTGATGAAATTAGAAGTGGTTAACCCCTAATAGAGTCTCCTAAGCTCAGAGCTAAGCCAAGAGATCTTAATCGAGTTATGGTGAGGTTTCTCCACCGACAAGAAGGATCGAGCTAGCCGGAGTTTCGGGGATTAATCCACCGACGAATTGAGAGATTATCCACCTTACGGATAACCATGGAGTAGGAGTCCTAATATCTGAACCATGTAAATCAACGTGTTAGAGGTTTGAGTTTTTTATTTATTGCCTCTAGATTTTAGTTTTTCTTTGTTTGTTTTGGTATTCTGTTGCGCTAACAAATGTAAGAAGTAATCAAAGTGGGTGATCGACTATTCACCCCTCTCTCTCTAGTGAACACCAAGGTCCCAACAGTAGGAACTCCGATGACTAGTAAGATCAATGGATAATGCGAGGAATTCAGGTTAGACCATTTGTTTGCCCTTATTTTTGGTTTCTATCTAATGTAGCCTTATAGATGATGATAACTAAATCCTTAGTTGCATCATATGCTTTTGTTTCGATGTATCTATATTGCTTTTAATTTGTATAAGAGCTTAGGATTAGCTTATCATCATTTGAAAATATATATCGATTTTGCATTTGATTCCTTTTGGATGAGCGAATCAATGTGTATCCGTTGATTATAGCAATGGATAAGCTAGGTTTTTACCTACATTTTCAGTTTTGGCCTTATTTCGTGAAGAACATGAAGAATGAAGGCGGAATAGGGTTTTCCACCGCCATTCTCAAGTGTACGAGCATAAGAAACCAATCTCAGGACTATTAGTCGACTGATAACAAGAAATTTAGGCATAAAATATTTTTCATTCGATTGAAGCATTTGACTTGTTTAATTGTTATCAAATTAGTTAATTGCTATTAAGTCTCAATTGATTGATGTGCCCAAAATTAGGAACAAAAGGTTTTTGATTTGAATGGAGCATTTGACTTATTCAACTACTATCAAATCAATCGACTGCTATAAGATCCCAGTCAACTGATGCTCATAAGGTCACGCATAGAATGTTATCGGTTCGACTAAAGCATTCCACTGATTTGATTGCTATAAGGTCCCAGTTGACGAATGCTCATAAATTCTGACACAAAATGTTTTTGATTTGACTGTTTGATTGTTATCAAATTAGTCGACTACTATCAGTCTCAATCGACTAATGTGCCCAAAATTAAATACAGAATGCTTCTGATCTGACTAGAACACTCAATTGATTGAAATCAATCGACTGTTATAAGGATCTAGTCAACTGATGCTCAATAACTTGGGTACAGAAACTTTCTTATTTGACTAAAAGACTCAATTACTATGGAGCAGTCAACTGCAAATACAAATCAGTTGACTGTTTATAGTATCAGTCGACTGATATATGTTTAGCTTAGTTTTAACAGTTCTTTTTCTTGTATTCTTCCTCACTCTTGTTTCTTAGTTAAACTTACACTATCGCCAAAGCGAGAACTATTGGGGAGGCTAGGAATATTAGTGTAGAGGGATGTATATCCATGCTATGGGTGATTGGCCAAAGAAAAATTATTCTTTTGTCAGATATATGTTTAAGGAAGCTCACAAGTCTAATTTGGCTTTTAAGACATGTGTATAGTGTATCGGTCCAAAGGAACGATACTATGTCACCAATTAGAAGTGTTATGAGTGATACTGAAAACATAAGCTAACTAAGGAAGCTTATGAATAAACTATCATATGCAAAATGGATCAGTCCAAAGGAAGACGAGTTATATGACAGATTAACCAATAACAAGTTACAATTTAGTTCAAAGACAATTTATGTTACACTAGGTATCTCAATTAATACTCATAAAGTTGCATGTTTTGTTTGTTCCATTTTATTATTGCACAACTATAAAGATACATGCCTTGTTTATTAAATTGAGCTATGCTCTTTGCTTTTGTTTATGTAGTGCTCTCAATGTTTGCTAATGAACAACATCTCCATATTTACTGACAAACTTTGGACAATGGAAAGATTTTATAATAGTACTATTAGGTAGTATGGATCTAGACTTTGCATTTAGGCATGATCACCCTATTCCTTTGACTAGTGATTCTACTACAGATCAAAAGGTGATATTTGACAAATGGGACCAATCAAATCGTATGAGTCTTGTGATCATGAAGATGTATATTCGAGAATCATTTAGAGGTTCGATAACTGAGAATGAAGATGCTAAAATCTTTATTAGGGAGTTAGTAGACTGATTCACCTCAAACTAAAAGATCGAGACTACTACACTTCTTATGAAGTTAGTGTCGATGCAGTATAACAAGAAGAGTAGCATTAGAGAGTACATCATAGAGATGTCAAACCTAATTATAAGGCTTCAGATACTAAAGTTAGACATGTCTGAAAGCGTCCTTGTGAACCTCATCATAATATTTCTGTCTACATAGTTCACTACCTTTAAGAGTTTAAGGCATGACATATCTCATGGTACTCACCTTGTATTCTCATCTCAGTATTCAAATAAGAAGAAGAGAAAGGATAAAAATAAGAGTAAGAGGTAAACAATGATAGGAGCTTTAGGGTATAAGGTGCAAAAGCAACAAAATTCGAACCCAACTTTTTTCTTTTGTAAAAAGAAAGCCATTTGAAGAAGGATTGCCCTACATATGTCAACTGGTATGTCAAGAAAGGTAAACTTCTCAACTTTATTAGTTCAGAAGTCAATCTAGTTACTGTACCTAATAACACTTGGTGGATAAATACTGATGTAATTACTCGTATAAGTGTAACTTTACAGTGTTACCTCAGAAGCCTAATATCCATTAATGCTGAAAGATTTATCTATATAGGAACTAGCAAGAAGGTAAAAGTAGAGGTGATATGTGTCTTTAGAGTTTGTTTAGAAAATAATATACTTTTGAATTTGAAAAAATACATTTGTAGTGTCGTCATTAAGATGGAACTTAATTTCTATTTCATATTTGGACAAATCTGGATACACTTGTTCATTTGCAAATAAATTTTTTAGTATTTTTTAAAATTCTATCTTGTGTGGTATTGGTTCCTTGATTAACAAATATATAGATTGGACATTGAAACTCATGCAAATAATATTTTGATACTTAGTATAGGTGCGAAGCGTGGTGTGACAAATGAGAATTTATCCATGTTGTGGCATAGGAATTTAAGGCACATTTCTAAACAATGCCTAGAAAGGATAATGTTAATAGGAATTTTTTATTCTCTCGATATGTTAGATTTTAGAATATGAATTGAGTGGATAAAGGAGAAAATAATTAACAAGAGTAATAAGAATTCAAGGCGGTGTAATGGAGTCTTAGAGCTTATACATATGAATATATGTGAACCATTTCCTAAGGATTCTTGGAATAGTCAAACATACTTTATAAATTTTATAGATGACTATTCCTAATACGAATACTTGTATCTTATTCATGAGAAGTCGCAATCTATGGACATATTCAAAACTTTCAAAGATGAAGTTTGAAAATCAATTTGGTAAGAAGATTAAGGTCGTAAGATCATACCGTGGTAGTGAATACTATGGTAGATTTGACTAATCAGGTGAGCAAAATCCTAGGACATTTGTAAATTACCTTACAGAGTGCAGAATCATGGAACAATACACTATGCCTAGAACCCCTCAGTAGAATGGTGTAGCAGGGCGATGAAATTAGATCATAAAAGATATAGTGAGAAGTATGATTGTATTTTCTTCTTTACCTAATTCTTTATGAGAATTTATGGGATGAGTCACTCAAGATTAAAGTTTACTTATTCAACATAATTCCTAGTAAGGCGTTAATGAAAATCTCATACAAGTTGTGAACAAGTAGAACACCTAGTCTTAGGCATCTACATGTCTGAGGTTGCCCAACTGAGGTTAGACTTTATAAGCCTAATGAAAGGAAATTGGATTCAAGAACCATTAATTGTCATTTTATAGGATACTCTAAAAACTCAAGGGATGTCAAGTTATATAACCCCTTGAGGAGATCCTTTTTGAGACCAAAAATGCCAAATTTATTAAGGATGGTGGGAGTAATAAAATTAGAGAAATATCATTTGAGGACAACATTGGTGATCCTTATATAGTAACTACCAATACAGCTGATAGTGAAATGGTCACCATTTCACATACATTTATGTTGGTGCAATATCCCTCAGGTCAAGGTTGACATGGGTAACCAAGCTGAGTCTTGGTTTGGGTTTAGATGTTTGACAATAAGATATTGATTGAAGAAGAGTCAAGTAGGTCAAGGTTGACTGGATACTTGACTGGGAAGTCCTAACTGGGATGTTAGGCAAAATGAAAGTCCTGGTGAGTGAAGCCAGGCAGAAGAAAAGTCCTGGTGAGTGAAGCCAGGCAGAAGGAAGTCCTGGTGAGTGAAGCCAGGCAGAAGGAAGTCCTGGTGAGTGAAGCCAGGCAGAAGGAAGTCCTAGTGAGTGAAGCTAGGCAGATGGAAATCCTGGTGAGTGAAGCCAGGTGAAAGTCCTAGTGAGTGAAGCTAGGCAGATGGAAGTCCTAGTGAGTGAAGCTAGGCAGATGGAAAACCCTAGTGGTGAAGCTGGGTGAAAGTCCCGGTGAGTGAAGCGGGCAGGAAAATCCGGATGGATCAGGATGATCGGACATCCGGTGTTGGGAAGTCCAAGTAGGTCAAAGGATTGATTGGATACTTGGCATGAAAGAAAAGTCCAAGTAGGTCAAGGTTGACGGATACTTGGCACGAGAGAAAAGTCCAAGTGGGTCAAAGGTTGACCGACACTTGTGAGGGAGTCCTAGCAGGTCAGGAGTGACTAGATGCTGGGCATGACATACCAACAGGTTGACCGGATGTTGGTTTGGGAGGTTTAGGACTTGGTTTGGACAAAAACCAGGCTTTGGATCGATCGATGGATCGATCAGGTCGATTCCTAGGGTGATCGATCCGTGCCAGTAGCAGCTTGGATCGATCCGTGGATCGATCGAGTTCAATCGATCGATGGATCGATTGGGCGGCCGCTTCGCCAGCGATAAGCACCGGATCGATCCGTGGATCGATCCAGCGCTTTCGAGCGAGCCCGGATCGATCCGTGGATCGATCCAAAGCCTCCCCGATCGATTGGGAACATTCGAATCGATCGGGATCCGACCGTTGGCATCGTTTATAGCTGCAGGCGTTCGATGGCTGCGGTATCGCTTCTCCGATTCACTCCAGAGCTCTCGCCAACTCCTCCACAGCGCTCACAAAGCTCAGATCGCCAGTTCTTGAAGGATCTTGGAAGCTCTCCAAGTCAAGAGGCGGATCAAAGCCAAGAAGAGAAGCTAGGGTTAGGGTTTTGTACTCATTGTAAGCTTGTATTTCTTGTATCCTTTCCCTCTCTTCTTGTATTGAGTATTGTAGGGCTTCTCCGCCCTTGGTAGTTACCACAAAGGAGAGTTTTATTTAGTGGAGGGTGTGTGTGTTGGTGTGGATCCTTGGATTAGTCACCTCTTGTGAGGTGGATACCAAGTAAAACCAACCGTGTTAGCGTTGTGTGTTTGTTTCTGTATTTTCCGCTGCACATCTTTGAAGGAACAAGCAACGCCGAGCAAAGAGCGAGCGCGACGAGCTATTCACCCCCCCCCCCCTCTAGCTACTTTTGAACCTAACAAGTGGTATCAGAGTGAGGCCGCTCTGTTGGTTGCTACTCGGAAAGCCTATAGGTTCCACTGTACAAAAATTTTGTACAAAGGTCTGAACCTTTTCCTAGCTACCATGTGTTCTTTTAAATTAAATTTTGGATCTCCTGCGGAACTTAACACGTTTGATCCAAAACTTAATCTATTTGTTCTTTTAGGTTTTGACTTGGATCTCCTGCGGAACTTAACACGTTCGACCCAAGTCTCCTTAAGTTATTAATTCCATTAAATATTAATTTCCATAAAAGGTTCCCAGTACTGACGTGGCGAGGCACATGGCCTTCTTGGATATGGGAGCAACCACCACCGACTAGACAAAACCTTTAATAGAAAGCTAATATTTAATTTCCTAAAATAACTTTAGGTTAACCAAAGAGAACAATCAAATCACAAGGAAAAGAAAGAAACAAAAGAACACAACTTCGAAAAAACATATTCGAAATACTAGAACGTAGGCCTCTTGTATTTGGTATTATTTCCATAAATAACTAGCATGATGCGGAAATAGAAATTACTAGTTATACCTTGTAGAAAAACCTCTTGATCTTCTACCGTATTCCTCTTCTAACCTCGGACGTTGTGTGGGCAACGATCTTCCAAGATGAGAAACCACCAACCACCTTCTTCTCCTCCAAGCAAGGTTCGGCCACAAAAGAAAAGCTTCACCAAGGAGAAAACCAAAATACTAACCAAGCTCCAAGAGATGCTAGCTTTCTCCTTCTTCTTCTTCTTCTCCAAGTAGTATCCGGCCACCACAAGAGCTCCAAGAAGGAGGTTCGGCCACCACAAGAGGAAGAGATGGAGAGGTTGGCCGGCCACACCAAGGAACAAAAGAGGAGAGGAATAATAGATGTTGTGTCTTGTGAAGGCACCTCACCCTTCTTGTATATTCCTTGGCCTAGGTAAATTAGGAAATTTAATTACAATAAATTTTCCTTAATTTCCTTGACATGATTTAATTGAGAGAAATAAAATAAAATTTCCCCAATTAATTTGTGATGGCCGGCCACATTATTGGAATACAAAAGAGGACAAGTTTTAATCAACAATTAAAACTTCCTAATTTGTTTCCAGAAATTTTAAAAAATAAAATTTCTCTTTAAAATCTCTTCATGGTTAATAAAAGGAAATATCTATAATTTTAATTTTATTAACATGTGAATAATTTTAAAGAGAAAATAAAACATCTCTTCAATCTACAAATAAGGAAAGAGATCTAATCTCTTTCTTTAATCTTTTGTAGATCTTTTAAGAGAGATATTTTAATTTTAATTCTCTTTAAAATATATCTTCCACATAATAAAAATTAAAATTAAATTTCTTTTTAATTTTATTTGGCCGCTACTAGCTTGGGTTCAAGCTAGGGCCGGCAACCCTAAACATACCTAGGCTGGCCCTAGCTTGATTCCAAGCTAGCTTTGCCGGCCCCTTTAGGTGGGTATAGAAGGTGGGTATAGGTGGGTATAGTACTCTATAAATAAGAGGCTACGATAGGGACCGAGAGGAGGAATTGGTTTTGGTCTCCCGATAAAATTAAGCATCCCGTGTTCGCCCCGAACACACAACTTAATTTTATCAACGATAATTCATTCCACTAGAGAACTATCATTGAACTACCGCACCAATCCCAAATTACATTTTTGGGCTCCTTCTTATTATGAGTGTGTTAGTCTCCCTGTGTTTAAGATATCGAATGTCCACTAATTAAGTGAGTTACTGACAACTCATTTAATTAATGTCTAAGTCCAAGAGTAGTACCACTCAACTTTATCGTCATGTCGGACTAAGTCCACCTGCAGGGTTTAACATGACAATCCTTATGAGCTCCTCTTGGGGACATTATCAACCTAGTATCTCTAGGACACAGTTTCCTTCTATAATCAACAACACACACTATAAGTGATAGCATTTCCCAACTTATCGGGTTTATTGATTCATCGAACTAAATCTCACCCATTGATAAATTAAAGAAATAAATATCAAATATATGTGCTTGTTATTATATTAGGATTAAGAGCACACACTTCCATAATAACTGAGGTCTTTGTTCCTTTATAAAGTCAGTATAAAAGGAACGACCTCGAATGGTCCTACTCAATACACTCTGAGTGTACTAGTGTAATTATATAGTCAAGATAAACTAATACCTAATTACACTACGACCTTCTAATGGTTTGTTCCTTTCCATTCTGGTCGTGAGCTACTGTTTATAATTTATAAGGTACTGATAACATCATCTTCTGTATGTGACACCACATACTATGTTATCTACAATATAAATTAAATGAACAACTACAAACAAATGTAGATAATTAGACCAAATGTGATTCTTTATTCATAATGAATGTTTACAAAGCTTAGGCTTTCAGTATACACTCCAACACGCTCTTCACCGGAATCATCGCCGGAAGGGTCAAGCATATCAAGAAAAGCTAGAGGGTGAAGAAGTTGGAGCAAATTCTTCAAGTTCAAGACTTTATCAAGCTCAACTTCAAGATGCAATTCCAAGATGGGCTTGGATTTGACACAAGGGTGGCTCCACCATACACTTCTACGAGTTTCGATTCTTGGAAATCAAGAATCGAAAATTTTCTTATGATGGAGATAGAGCAATGGTTTGCTCTAATGGAAGGCTTCAAGGCTCCAACGAACTCCAAGGGCAAGCTTCTAAAGAAAAGCAGATGGAGCTCAGAGCAAATTCAAAGGGGCGAGGCAAATGACAAAGTGACCAAGCTTCTGGTCAACTTATTGCCTAGCCACATCTTGGCTCGAGTTGGAGAATTCGAAGATGCCAAGGAGCTTTGGAGCAAATTGGCTAAGCTTCATGAAGAGATCCCCTCCACTGTACAAGATCATGAAGAATCCAGAGAGGGTGACTCTTTGGAGCAAGACCAAGAGGAGGACTCCGAGGTTGAGAGATACTCAACCTCCGAAGAAGAGGAAATCCAAGAAGCTTCATCCTCAAGGGAATGCAACGAAGGGAACAAGGAGGGAGCATACTCCTTGTTTCATATTCAAGATGATGAAGCCTCCACCTCTAGGATTGAGGGGGAGCAATCCTTGGTGACACCGGATCAAGAAGAAGAAGAAGCTTCTACATCCGGGTCAAGAGAAGAAGAGGAGGAAAAGCTTCTACCTCCACAAGTCAAGAAAAATCAAATGGAGGAGAATCAAGGTCCGATCAAGAGGAAGCTTCTACCTCCGGATCCAAAGAAAAAGATGCCACCCCTACAAGCAAAGGTATAAATATTTCAATTAATAATAAAAATCATATCATATGCTTTGAGTGTAGGGAACATGGGCACTACAAGAGCAAGTGCCCTAAATTGGCCAAGAAGAAGGGCCAAGTGGCACAAAAGGGCAAGGCGAAGCCCAAGGAGATCATTCCCAACACAAAGAAGAGCAAGGAGCATATTATATGCTTCTCTTGCAATCAAAAGGGGCATTACCGAAGTCAATGCCTCAAGGGGAAGAAGGTGGTCAAGGCTCAAGGAGGCACTAGGCAAGGGGGAGCCTCCAAGGTAAAGAAGAAGGTAACATTTATTGAGCCTACCCCTTTACATTATGGTAAAAAGCATGATAGTTCTAACTTTTATCATTTTAATGCGATTTACCATAAGAATAGGAAGCATGAGGGCTTTAAGGAAAAGCATGTGGCCCTACATACCAAAACTACTATCCCTAAGGCTAGGAATGTAGGTAAAAACCTAGGCGATAACTCTAAGGATGTAAGATACAAGCCTAGAAACAAAAATGCTCATGGATCAAATGAAAAACCAAAAACTAAGGACTTAGTGATAGAAAATCAAGTCTTGAGGTCAAGACTTGATAAAATGGAAAAGACCCTAAAAAGGATGGAAAATATCCTATTAGGGAAAAATGAGCATAACCTAGGTCTAGGAGCACAAAGGTCATCTAATGGCCATAGAGGTTTGGGATACAAACCAAAGGCTAAGAAGGATGTGCCCTCTTACCATAGAGTTCCATATAGTTATGGAACAAACCCTAAGTCTAGTGGTCAAGCCAAAAATACTAGGGAAGTCATCCCTAAGAGTATTTTTGCAACAAATGTGACTAAGACTTCTAAGAAGTCTAAGAAAGTCACAAACAAGGTCACAAGGGAGGCTATCCCTAGAGTTGACCTAGAAAATGTGACCAAGGCTTCTAAGAAGCCCAACAAGGTCACTAGGAAAGTATCTAGGGAAGTTATCCCTAGTGAGTACCTAGAGCATCCAAGGAGCACCAATAGGTGTTGGGTTCCTAGGAGCATCTTCTCTACCCCATAGATGGGTTAGAGAGTGTCAACTCCGATTAGAAGGGTAGTTAACCCAACTTTGAGGAAATTGACACTCAAGGAGCATTTTCAAGGTTTAGTTAACCTTTGAAAATGAAATGGACCTATTGATTACTCCTTGAAAGAGTAAAATGTGCCTAATGGTGGAAGAATTGATTTTAATCTTAAATGGCACATATTGGGAAATTCATAAGAACTATCAAGTTGGGATTTTGGTATGTTCTTAGGCAATTTAAGGCAATCCGGGCCTTAAATTTAAAAGTGCTACTCTTGAGGAAAAATGGATTATGCCAACATTTGAGGACATGTTTATTTTAATTGGCATAAATTAATCAAGGGAATAAGAAATGCAAACTTAGGCTTTGGCATCTTCTTGAAGCACTTTAGGGCAATCTAGGTTTAAGGTGTAAGTTTAGCTAAGACTTTAAGGATACTTAGATAGTTAATCTAGGTATAATTTAGTTATGCTAAATCTTGCCATGATTGTTTGCCCATCATATGCCATGACATCATGTCTATTTTTGCATTCATGTTTTATTATGAAAAATCCAAAAATACCATGTCATGACATTCATACATCATGTAGCAATAGGATATTTTCTTTTGAAAATTATTTTCTTTTGATGTATGCCATAACATAATCATGCATTAAGTTTAATTCCTTGTAATTAAGGACAAATGGCATCTAACGATACTTATTGACAAGTGACATCCTAGGTGGAGGTCTAACATTTCTAAAATGCCTAGATAAATATGCATGATCCCTAGATTAGGGCAAAAACCAAAATCTACATCTCACAAAGACCTCTAAGGTGACTTGTATGTGTTTTAGTGCATATTATATACAAGTGAGATGTTAGGATGATGAACAAAGCTCAAGATGTTGATTTAGTGCATTCTTTTGAGTTTTAGGTTCATCAAAACACATAGTTATGTGTTTTCCCATCATTGGGAAAGCTAATGTACAAGTCATGTGCATTATGCCCAAGGAACATGATGGGATATTGGTTTTGAAAATGTTTTTAAAATGTTTTTGGAAAACCTTGGTGAAGGCTATCTTTTGATAGTAATCACCATTGAATAGTTAGACACAAACTTGAAGAAAAACACTAAAGTCTTTGCAAGTTTTCAAGTTTGTGTCAATCTTTGAAAATATGATGTATTTTCATAGAAAACTATTTTTCCATGATTAAGTATGCCCTAAATAATGTCTACACGAAATTTCATAATTTTTGGATTTTTGTAGAATTTTCTAGGGGTTTCTGAAGTTGACTGAAATGGAATTTCAGCAACTATCAGACCTCCGATCGATCCATGGATCGATTGGAGTTCCATGAATCGATCCATGGATCGATTCAAACGGCAATTCCCGCAAGCAGAAGTTCGCTGGATCGATCAGCCGATCGATCCAGGGAGTCTGAATCGATCCGTGGATCGATTCAGAAAGGTTCAATCGATTGGAACCCAACTCCAATCGATCCAAGTTGCTGATTTTGGCTGGGAAGGCCTGATTTCAGCATCTTTGAACCTCTTTGAGTCTAGGTAACCATTCCAAACCCCTTAAATACATTTGTATACATACAAAGGGTGTTTTCATGTTGAAAACAAGGATGGATTGGTTAACGAAGACTAAGTAGAAGTTTAGGTTGAGGTTGTTTCAAATTTTGAATATTTGAGCCTCAAAACTTCTAAATTTGGGTTTCCTAATGGTTTAGGGATTCCAAGTCATTGTTGGTGCAATGACAGAAGTTACCACCATGTCTTTAGGGGGAGGGACTCTTTAAAGACATGAAAATTATTTTTCATGAACCTTGGAAGGTGGTTAACCTTCTGTTGTGAACTTGCTCAAGGTTGAGCATTTAAACTTGAAATGGGGAGAAATGGGGAGTGGATATCCTCATTATTTCAAGTGGACACTCAAGTAGTAGATAATGCTCAAGGTTGGGTAGTTGTCTACATTGAGGGAGAAGTTAAGGATAAATGAAGGGTGTGGGACCTTCATTATCGTGTACAACGAGTGATGTTGTGAACAACGATGAGCAACTCTTCGGGGAGAGTCTTCAACAAATGGATTTGTTGAAGTGTGCCCAGAATGGAGCATAGGTTGATGTGTGTCCAACGATGGGTTGATGTGTGCCAATAGGGGAGAATGTATGGTTAAGCTTAGTCCTTCATTACCTATGGGAAGGTCATGGGGAGAATGAAATGACTCATGAAAGGGAGTAAGTTAGGCTTTCATTACCTAGAGGGAGTTTGCCCTCTTGGGGAGAATGAAGAGCTTAATTTATGCTTTCATTACCTAGTGGCATGAAGAAGGAGGCTATGGGATTAGCCTAACTTACATATGGGATTGTAAGTCTTATTGTGGTATTGTCAAACATCAAAAGGGGGAGATTGTTGGTGCAATATCCCTCAGGTCAAGGTTGACTTGGGTAACCAAGCCGAGTCTTGGTTTGGATTTAGATGTTCGACAATAAGATATTGATTGAAGAAGAGTCAAGTAGGTCAAGGTTGATTGGATACTTGACGGGAAGTCATAACTGGATGTTAGGCAAAATGAAAGTCCCGGTGAGTGAAGCCAGTGAGAAAAGTCCCGGTGAGTGAAGCCGGAGGAAGTCCTGGTGAGTGAAGCCAGGTGGAGGAAGTCCGGTGAGTGAAGCCAGGCAAGGAAGTCCTAGTGGTGAAGCTAGGCGGATGGAAATCACGTGAGTGAAGCGGTGAAAGTCCTAGTGGTGAAGCTAGGCGGATGGAAGTCTAGTGAGTGAAGCTAGGCGGATGGAAAACCCTAGTGAGTGAAGCTAGGTGAAAGTCCCGTGAGTGAAGCCGAGCAGGGAAATCCAGATGGATCAAGGATGATCGGACATCCGGTGTTGGGAAGTCCAAGTAGGTCAAAGGATTGATTGGATACTTGGCATGAAAGAAAAGTCCAAGTAGGTCAAAGGTTGACCGGATACTTGACAGAGAAAAGTCAAGTGGGTCAAGGATTGACCGGACACTTGGTAAGACTAGCAGGTCAAGGGTGACTAGATGCTAGGCATGACATACCAACAGTTCAAGTTGACCGGATGTTGGTTTGGAGGTTTAGGACTTGGTTTTGGACAAAACCAAGTCTTTGGATCGATCGATGGATCGATCCGGCCTTCCGATCGATCCATGGATCGATCCACAGATCGATTGAAAGCTCGGATCGATCCGTGGATCGATCGAGTTCAATCGATCGCTGGATCGATTGGGGCGAGCGCTTCGCGCGATAAGCGGGATCGATCCGTGGATCGATCCGCGCGTATTCCGAGCTGGGCGCTCGGATCGATCCGTGGATCGATCCAAAGCCTCCCGATCGATTGGGAACATTCGAATCGATCGGGATCCGACCGCTGGCATCGTTTATAGCTGCAGGCGTTCGATGGCTGCGGTATCACTTCTCCGATTCACTCCAGAGCTCTCGCCAACCTCCTCCACAGCTCACAAAGCTCGGATCGCCAGTTCTTGAAGGATCTTGGAAGCTCTCCAAGTCAAGAGGCGGATCAAAGCCAAGAAGAGAAGCTAGGGTTAGGGTTTTGTACTCATTGTAAGCTTGTATTTCTTGTATCCTTTCCCTCTCTTCTTGTATTGAGTATTGTAGGGCTTCTCCGCCCTTGGTAGTTACCACAAAGGAGAGTTTTATTTAGTGGAGGGTGTGTGTGTTGGTGTGGATCCTTGGATTAGTCACCTCTTGTGAGGTGGATACCAAGTAAAACCAACCGTGTTAGCGTTGTGTGTTTGTTTCTGTATTTTCCGCTGCACATCTTTGAAGGAACAAGCAACGCCGAGCAAAGAGCGAGCACGACGAGCTATTCACCCCCCCCCCCCCCCCTCTAGCTACTTTTGGTCCTAACAATTTAAAGTTACATAACTGGAAGGGATAGTTGACCACGATATTTCCATATCCACTCCAATTCAATTGAAAGGTACATCAGCTCAAATGAAAGTATTCCCTCCTATGGTTGAGCATAACTCCTAACCACCTCAAGATCAAGTGTCATGTAACGCCCCAAATTTCCTCAATTAGAGTCCTAAAAATAATTTAAAAATATTTTAAAATGCTATAGAAATATTTTAGAGATTTTTAGAGTATTTTTATGTAATTTTTGGAGGTCGTTTGGTATTTTTACTAAACGAAGGAAGTTTCGACAAAAAAAATGTTCAAGTCGAGATTCGAACCGTGGACCTCGGACCTGAACCAAGCCTTAACTGAATCCAGCCAGCCAACTGTTCCACGGGAGTTTTGTTAATCAAGTAGGGAACAAAATATATTTAAGTAGTACTAGTTAACAGAAACATTAGAGTATTAAAAGGAGAACTTAGGAGTTAATTGCCGTGACCTAATTTTCTCTCCTCTCCCTCACGAATGGCGTCGGCGACGGCTGCTTGGGCGAAATCGAAAAGAGGGAAGCAAGGGCCTCTCCGGCGGCCAGCCAAAGGGACTTCTCCACAAGCTCTTCTCGAATCCGAGCCCTCCCGTTGAAGAGAACACACGGACACAGAGGAATCGCCGAGTTTTAGAGCTCACCCGAAACCCTAGAAGCTTCTTGTTTCGGCTGTGAGTTCAAGAACGCAAGGTAAGTTGCTACCCACCTGTGGTAAGAGTAGTTATGAATTTGCTTTGGTGTTTCCTTGTTTTCTTGAGTTTTGCCGTGAAGATTCTTGGTTTTGCTTGCTACCGTGAACCCTAAAGAAAGAAGAGAAGGATTAGTTCAGTTTAGGCATGAAGGACAAATTTGATTTAGGTTTTAGTTTCCTTCTTTGATTCGGATTAACCTGTACACTCCTTGCTGTCGTGAACCCTAAAGAAAGAAGAGGAGGATTAGTTCAGTTTAAGCATGAAAGACTGATTCGAATTTAGGTTTTAGTTTCCTTCTTTGATTCGGATTAACCAGTACATTCCTTGCTGCCATGAACCCTAAAGAAAGAAGAGGAGGATTAGTTCAGTTTAAGCATGAAAGACAGATTCGAATTTAGGTTTTAGTTTCCTTCTTTGATTCGAATTAACCTGTACATTCCTTCTTTGTTTCGGAACATGTTGTACAAGAATTTTGGTTGCTAGGCATTCGTTTGGTTTCAGAATGTGCTGTGCAAGAATTTCGGATTTGCTAAGGATTTAGATTTCCTGTTTGATTCCGGAACATGCTGTACAAGATGGTTCATAGGGCTTTAGTATCCTTCTTTGCTTTCAGAATATTCTATACAGAACCTGCTTAGTAGTTTCGAGTTTTATTTGCTCCTTTATGTTCTGTTGTAACATGGTTAAAGAGGCTTTGCTTGTCCTATGAAGCCATTGGATTAGTTGGTCTATGTGACACTTATCATGCTAAGTTGGGTAGCATATTTATATATCTCATCTATTGGTTTTTAGGGCTGCCGTGTATTAAAAATGGTTCTATAGGGCTGTCGTGTATCCCAACCACTCTAGCTTAATTTGAATATGCAAAAGGGATAAGTTAATACCCTTTAATCTTGGTTTAGGGCTGTCGTGTATTAATAGTAGTTCTTTAGGGCTGCTATAGCATGAGGTTGAAGATTTTGTTAAAGATGGGTGCTTTATCTATAGAATTAGGTTTTTGGAAGAGGTTAAGAATAACATGCATGTTTATAATAAGCTTGCACAACCTTCTAATATTAAGCATATAGTTTATAGTCTTTCTATTACTGCCATGGGCATAAACAACATGCATATCACGAAGATGCAGTCCTCCACTTTTAGGGTGCAGATTTGAAGTTTGCTACTTCCTTAATGAGCAAGAATAGTTCTTTAATTTAAAGCTTGTGTTCCATTAAATCTTTTTAGAAGATTATGAGTAGTTATAAGTAAAGAGAGACCAAGGTCTTGATAGGAAAAGATTAATATTTTAAAGTATAAGAAGTATAAGTTTTTATAGAGTTTCAAGTTCTAACTAGTTTAGACCTTTTTAGTGTTATTTAATGGGCAAGGACAACCCTTTCGGTTTAAAGTATAAGTATTAGTTTTCTTGCTATGTTCATGGGCACGAATGGTCTCTTTTGAGTTTACTACTTAGTTCCAGTTTGAGATATGCATTGGGAATAAACAACTTTAGTTCTAGGAGTACCCAGTTTGATCTTTAGTAGTTTATTAGACTAGCAATTTGAATTTCTGTGGTGTAGTTTCAGATTTCATGAAAACATTTCAGATGTAGATTTTCAGTTTTAGTTTATATATATATCTATGCAACGAACTGCCTTTTATTCCAAGTATATAGTTAGATTTTTCTTTAAGCTTTTAGTTTCCCTTTGTTCTGCTATTAGGCAATGAACATAGAATGACTTGGATTAAGTATTGGTTTATTAGGCTAATTGGAGGTTGATCCGGCAGTGATTTTGGTTTATTATACGATGAAGTAGGTAGTGTAATCTCTTTAGTGCAGAAGTGTGGATGAAAGAGTGAAGATGAGCATATGTAATATGTAAGTAGTAACTTCATAGTAGAAGTTTAGTTTAGAAGATGAGAAAAGAGATTTATATGTTGATCAATATAGATTTTATACTGAGAATTCCTTTCTGACTATAAGTTTAATGGCATAATTGATGTTCAGACTTAAAGTACTTGGATGTACTAATGTCAGGGATTCCATTTGGTCTCAGCCGGTTACGAGAATCTGAAATTCTAGGTTTATAATTGCCATGTGAGAATTTTAGTGCAGATTAGATCCCTTCGTGATGCAGATTTTCTTTAAGTATTTAGTTTCTTTAACAGTACAGATTTGCTAACAGATAGTTTATGGAAGACATTGTAGTACAAGGCTTTAGATTCCCCTTAAATATGCATGATTGTGTGTTACCTTGTTGATTTCACTTATAGATGCATATGGAAAAATACCCTAACAGTATTTTGGGTTTAAGAAAAGTATAAGGAAGATAAAGAAAAGAAAGAAAAGTGTCAAGGCCTTAAGTAGATCCCAAAGTCAAGACTTTAGGCATTTTGGCACACAAGGTGCTAAAGAAAATGCCAAGACATCATATATTAAAAGTATTAAAAGATAACAAGTATTTTACTTTTATCAGTGGCACTGTACTGGACTCTCAGTTGTCCTTGAGTTGGGCTCCCATAGTCGTCCCTAGGTTTAGATAACCTAGTAAGTTGGACTCTCAGTTGTCCTTGGGTTGGGCTCCTATAGTCGTCCCTAAGTTTAGATAACCTAGTAAACCCTACTAGATTCGGGACCAGCTATCTCGGGTCTAGTTAGGGACGCGCGCATAGCAAGTACAGTTGCCTTGCCCAAGAAGAAAGTTGATTATTATTTTGAAGTATTATAAGTATAAGTTTTTGAACAAGTAAAATAAGTTTCACATAAGTATAAAAGTATTAAAGGATAAGTTTTAAACAAGTGAGATAAAAGAATAAGTTTAGAACAAATGAATTAAGTTTCACTTTATTTTAAAATCAGCAAGTTTAGTTTTCTTTTATGCTAACATGTTATTTAGATTAGCTTACTGTTCTTTGCTATTAGAAGAGCATGGGTAGCTTTACATGTTTAGTATTTCAGTATGTTTGTTTCTTTTACTAGTAGATGAGCATGAGTAGTTTTCCTTTTGAGCATTCAGTTTTAGTTTTCAGTATATTCACATGCATATCGAGATTTTGTGAGTTAGATAGCGCTTACTAAGCATTTGCTTATAGTTTGCATTTCCTCTTACTGCAGATACAAGAAAGGAAAAGATTTAGCAAAGGAAGGCGACAAGGTGGCGCGGATGGTGTGTGATGCCAAGACTATGGAAGTCTTGGGACTTAGTTTAAGAATTTGTTAGATTAATTCTGTATATAGATTGATAAGAAAGTGTTGGAGTAAGAAGCTGTATTTTATTTTGTTTCCGCTATTCATTACTTGCATGATTTGATTTTATTAAACTGCGTGGTGATGTTATTTCTTTTGTGTGTTTGATATATGTTCCAGCCACCTGTGGCTG
This sequence comes from Zingiber officinale, assembly GCF_018446385.1. Lineage (NCBI taxonomy): Eukaryota > Viridiplantae > Streptophyta > Magnoliopsida > Zingiberales > Zingiberaceae > Zingiber > Zingiber officinale. The sequence goes on along the minus strand of NC_056002.1, from coordinate 116,821,910 downwards.
ATGTATATTATGTTTGTATTTCAGTTTAAGGTCACCGGTACAGGGGAGACTCTGTCGAAATTTTTAGGTAGAGACTCCTCGTGGTTTCGATCATACCGGTTAAGTAGAGTTAAAAGTTAAGTAATGGTCATCCTTAGAGAGTAGTATAGTATAGTAAGAAGGGTGGTCGTTACATGCCACTAAGGAGATTCACGATGTCTCATAATTATGTATATCTCTAAGAGAATGAGTTTGACATAGGGTTGGAAGATGATCTCACATCTTTCCAAGAAGCCAAACAACATCCTCATCCGAAAAAATGGATCGATGTCATGAGAGAAGAGATGAAGCTTATGGTTGACAATGACATTTAGGAACTTGTAGAATTGCCTGAAGGTGTGAAACATGTTGGTTGTAAATAAATATTTAAAGTCAAATGGGATTTATATGGTAATGTCAAAAAGTTTAAGGCATGCCTACTCGCCAAGGGATTCACTCAAAAGTAGGAGATTGATTACATGGAGATTTTTTGACCAATTTTGATGAAGAACTCCCTTAGGGTAAATTATGACACTTATAGCTCATTATGACTTAGAGCTACACTAAATGGATGTTAAGATTGCATTTCTCAATGGAAATTTTGAGAAAACTATATACTGTAAGTACCCCGTGGTAGATTTGATGTGATCAACCAAGTCAAGTTATGTCATGTTGTGCTTTGATCATTGTGTCTAAGTGTGCAAGAACTTAGGAGTACAAGAAGTCGAGCAAAAGACACAGCTAGCGAGAAGGATAGCACGGGAGAGAGTAGACGGACTCAGTATGTCCAAGGGGCGAGGTGCTGTGGAAGGGTACCCTAACAAACGAGAAGAAAGCGTGTGACATTTTCTGAGGGATGAGAAGTCAGAGTGGAAGCTTGCTCGAAAAAGTCAGAAAATGGGTATGAGTGAGCCTTATTTTGGATGGTTGAGATCATCCAAACGAGTGAAGCCAGAGCGAAATATCGATAAAAGTCAACTCTAAGTTGACTAGTGTTTGGGCACCTGGAGCTGCTTCAGGTGCCCAAATCACTTTGGTCCAGGGTGCTTCGTCAAGTGGATCATCGCTAGATCCACTTAAGTAACGGTCCGGGTGCTCAGAGTGGGTTTGAGCGCTAGGAAGTGGATAAAATTTTATCCCTTCTCCGTTGCGTAGTCATTTGCGAGAAGATGAGATTTGCCATGTTGGGGATGCCTAAAGAGGGTTTGAGCACCCAAACCGTGCCACGTCAGCAAACGGTCAGTTTCGACTAGTGGAAACTATTTTTTAAGTATTTTTAAAGAAATTACATCTTATTGTAGAAAATAATTTATTATTACTTAATTTTTTTTATTTTTTCATGAAAATTTTGTCCTTGCTTTGGATATATTTGTTTAACAGGTATAAATTTTTTAGAATTTTTCCGCAATTAAAAATAATTTTTAAATTATTGCTCCAAAACTACTTTAAAAATCGCAAGAGTTCATATTTTCAAAATTTAAACTACATTATTTTTCTGAATGTTAGTCATTTTTTTCATTTCGAGATTATTTCAAAATTCTTTTCAAAGATTTCTCCTATTTTTAATATGATCAAAGCGAGAGAATTAGAGATTAAGTTTAGGAGAGGGTACATTTTGACTTTGCATTACATGCATTTTGATTTGCATTACATGTTATTAATTACAAATTATGTATTTGTTATTTTTACTGTTATTTATTTTGGTTTATCCTAACTTAACTTAGATTACTCACATTAAAAAGGGAGAGATTGTAAGTACCTCGTGGTAGTTTTAATATGATTAACCAAGTCAAGTTAGGTCTTGTTATGGTTTGATCCTTGTGTCTAAGTATGCAAGAACTTAGGAGCACGTGAGAGAGTCGACTGGCTCGGTGAGTCCAAGAGATGAGGTGATTGTTAGAGTGTATACTAAAAGCCTAACTTTTATAAACATTTATTTATGAAATAAAAGAATCACATTGGTCAAATGCCTACATTTTATTTGTTAAGTATAGTTGTTCAATTAATTTATAATGTATATAACATGGTGAGTGGTGTCGCACACAGAAGATCATGTTATCAGTTCTTTATAAATTATAAATAGTTGCTCACAACTAAGATGGAAAGGAACAAACCATTGGAATAGTCGTAGTGTAATTAGGTATTAGTTTATCTTGACTAATAAATTACACTAGTACACTCTAAGTGTATTGAGTATGATCATTTTAGGTAAGCTCTTTTTATACTGACTTAATAAAGAACTAGACCTTAGTTATTATGGAAGTGTGTGCTCTTAATCCTAATATAATAACAAACATATATATTTAGTATTTATTTCTTTAACTTATCAAAGGGTGAGATTTAGCTTGATAAATCAATAGGCCCGATAAGTTAGGAAATGATATTACTTATAGTGTGTGTTGTTGATTATAGAAAGAAACTGTGTCCTAGTAATTTAGGTTGAGAATGCCCCCAAGAGGAGCTCATAAGGATTGTCATGTTAAACCCTGCAGGTGGACTTAATCCGACATGACAATGAGGTTGAGTGGTACTACTCTTGGAGCTAGATATTAATTAAGTGAGTTGTCAGTAACTTACTTAATTAATGGGCATTTGTTATCTTAAACACAGGGAGACTAACATACTCATGATAAGAAGGAGCCCATAATGTAATTTGGGATTGGTGCGGTAGTGCAATAATAACTCTCTAATGGAATGAGCTATTATTGATGAACTTGAGTTGTGTGTTCGGGGCGAACACGGGATACTCAAGCTCATCGGAAGTCCAAAACCAATTTCTCCTCTAGGTCCCTGTCGTAGCCTCATTAAAGCATCAAGTCCATCCAAATAAAAGTCCTTCTTGGTGTCCAAGAGAGGGTCGGCCCAAGGCTTGGTGACCAAGCCAAGGGCCAGCCGCCATCTTCTCTTAAAGGGGTCGGCCCCTTGCTTGGTGCCCAAGCAAGAAGGGGCCGGTCATATTAATTCAAAAGTGAAGGGGTGTTTTGAATTTTTAAAATCTTCTCTTTGTAGAAAACTATAAGTTTTAAAAGAGAAATTTTAAAATGAAAACTTTCCTTATTTGAATTAGGCCACATGATTTAATAGAGAGTTTTAAAAGTTTTAAAACTTTCCTTTTTTAACCATCCTCATGGTTTTAGAAAAAAGGAAGAGAAGTTTTAAAATTAAAATTTTCTATTTTTGTAACCATGTTAAAAAAGGAAATTTTTAGAAGAGAAGTTTTAAATTTTAAAACATGGTTTTAATTTTTAAAACTTTTCTTTTTTAACATCCACTTTAAGAAAGAGAACTTGTAAAATTTTATAAGATGATTTCTTCTTTTATAAAATTTTATAAAAATTATTTTTCCTTCTTGATGATGTGGCCGGCCACCCTTGCTTGGTGCCCAAGCAAGGGCCGGCCAATCAAGCCAATCATTCCATGATTGATGATTGATTCAATCAAGAGGAAAGAAAAGAAAAAATAAAAAGGGAAAAGGAAAAACAAGAGGAAGATTTTAATTTTTTGTAAAAAGTCTTTCCTTATTTTCCTTGGGCAAGTAATATAAAAGAAGGAGAGGGGAGGCCTCATGAGATAACAATTCTTATTCTCTTATTGGTAATCCTCTTGTGGCCGGCCCTCTCTCCCTCTCTTTTCCCTTTGCTCTCTTTTACTCCTTGGTGGTGGTGGTGGCCAAAACATAGAGAAGAAGGAGCTCTTTGGGTGATGTTCATCTTGGAGGTTCATCGCCCACACGACGTCCAAGGCGAGGCGAGGAATACGACAGAAGATCTCGAGGTCTTCTTTGTATGAATTCCGCATCATGCTAGTTATTTTTCTTTGTATGAATTCCAAATACAAGAGACATTAGATTCTAGTTTTTCGAATTTGTTATTCAAGTTTGTGTTTTTTTTGTTTTTCGAATTTGTGATTCGATTGTTCATTTTGGTTAAACTTAGAGTTATATAAGGAAATTAAATATTAGCTTTCCTTAAAAGGCTTTGTCTAGGAAGTGGTGGTTGCTCCCATATCCAAGAAGGCCTAGTGCCTCGCCATGTTTAACCTGGAAGCCAATTTTAGAAATTAATATTTGATTGAATTTATAACATAGGTAGATTTGGATCAATAGTGTTAAGTTCCCTTTGCGATCCAAATCTAAACCATTAAGAACAGATAAGTTAAATTTGGAATCAATAATGTTAAGTTCCGTTTGCGATTCCTAATTTAATTTCTAAAGAACACAAAGGTTATTTAGGAAAGGTTCGACACTTGTACAAAATTTTTGTATAGTAGAACCGGTACGATCTTCCTAGGACTAACCAACAATTGGTATCAGACCTAGGGTTTGCCTCTGTATGATTTGGTTTTCAAATTAATTATGCACATGTCATACATAATTTAGGCAGGATAATAGTAGGATGTGCTAACTTTGTGTTTGCAGGCTCCAACTATTATGGCATATAGATATTGTGTGTGATTGGACCCTTGGACATGTCAAGGGCATTATTTTGTGTGTGCATGATTGTATTTAACTAATATAGCAGGAGCTATATTAGCCCTAGGTTTTTAGAATTTTATTTTTCGATTTAGATTACATGTACATTCATTTGTGGAATATAGGATTGATATATATAAAATTCTATATTTGTCGCGGATCATATTCTTGCAAGGCGTGGTGCTATTGGAGGACCAGAGGCATAGCAAAATAAGAAGCAAGATAGATGCAATGACTGGACCCGATGGCGGTGGCTAAAGATAGCGGCAGCTAGGGTTGGAGCATACTGAAGACAGTGATGGAAAAGGCCATAATAGTTGGAAAATTAATTTCCAAATTTATTATTTTTATTTACTGTGATGTATGTGTGTATGATATGCTAGCATAGGTTAAAATCCTCAATTTTAAATAACTAAGTGGGAGAGGAATTTTAATAAATTCTACGGTCTCCATTACTGGTTTGTAAGTGATGCAAACAAACTTACGCGTTGGCTCTGAGTGCCTTCCCCCATATCGGATGAGTTTGCTTGCGGATCACTAGATCAAACTTCCATTTTGGATGACAAGAGAAAATTAATTAAGAGTGTGTGATCTTCCCCATTGGAAGGGGCGCAATCTTATTAATGGACTAAGTGTCAAGTAATGGTATACACTTAGGCACGTCTAATAGTATCCTCCCCATCGGAGTCACTGCTATTATTTGTGTGACCGAAGGAAAACCAACTATTATTTTTATTTGTCATAAAGTTAGGTTGACAAGAATAAAATTAATGGGTAAAACCTCCTCTTACAAATGTTTGATTTTGTAAATGTCCACACTATCGTGGCATGCAAAATTCACGGTGATTTGAGGTGTTGGTTAATTTAAAATAGTATTGTTTGAGAAATCAATATTATTCTAAATTTAGAGTCTTGACCAAAGTTTATTTTTTTGTTATTCTTAGGATGACTTTCAACCCACTGACCATTATTCTGAAAGAGAATAGACTTACTGGTCCAAACTATATAGATTGGAAAAGAAACCTGGATATTGTCTTAACTGCTGAAAGCTATAAGTTTGTACTGTCAGAGGTATGCCCAGATACACCTAATGGTGATTCTACCCTAGAGGAGATTGAGTATCATAAGAAATGGGTAAAAGCAGATGAGATGGCGCGGTGTTACATTTTGGCTTCAATGTCAAATGTATTGCAACATCAACATCAAGATTTACCAACTGCTTATGATATAATGAACAATCTCAAAGAACTCTTTGGGCACCAGAGTCGGACTGCTAGGCAAGAGGCAATGAGAAAGTTAATGACAGTCACCATGTCGGAGGGGACACCCGTAAGGGATCATATCCTCAAAATGATGGCTTATCTGAACGAAATACAAGTCCTTGGAGGTGGAATCGATGGGGAAACCCAGGTCGATATAATTCTCCAAACGCTACCCAGAAGTTTTGAGCAGTTCCGCCTGAACTATAATATAAATAAAAGAGAGTTTACGTTGACGGAACTTTTGACAGAACTACAGGTAGCAGAAGGTATATTTCGTCACAGTTCTCAGATTCACTATGCTGAAAATGGTTCTACTTCTAAGTCGAAAGACAAGAAGAAGAAGAAACAAGTCTTTTCAGCAAAGAAGGTGAATAAACCTCAGGGTACAGGACAAAAAGCTCGAATGAAGAAGCCGAAGGGCAAGTGCTTTATCTGTAAGCAGTCAGGACATTGGAAGGCAGACTGTCCTCGTAGGAATCAGAACAATAAAGGTATATCTCATTCTCTAGTAGTTGAAACATATTTAGCAGTGTTATCTACCAGCACCTGGTGTGTAGATACGGGAGCCACTGATCATGTCTGCAACTCTTTGCAGGGGTTCCAGGAAACCTGACGACTATTTGAAGGAGAGATAACCGTCTACATGGGCAATGCTACTAAGGTGGCGGCTGTTGCAGTGGGAGACGTCTACTTATCTTTTGATAGGAATAGAAGTTTGGTTTTAAGAAATTATCTTTATGTACCTAGTTTTAGAAAGAATTTAATTTCAGTTTCTAAACTGTATTTGGATAGATATTCTGTTTCTTTCAGTAACAATGTAGTTATAAAGAGAAATAGAGTTATTATCTGTTCTAGTGCATTGGTCGGCAATTTATATACATTAAATCCAATTTCTCCCATAAAGCAACAAATGAAAATTAATAACACATCTTCTAACTCTAATAACAGAAAAGAACCTTCGGAAATGAACCAAACATATCTTTGGCATTAAAGCTTGGTCATATTAACTTAAGTAGGATTCAAAGGCTTATAGCCGATGGACTCTTGGGTACATTAGAGTTGGAAAACTTTCCAACCTGTGAATCTTGCTTGGAAGGTAAAATGACCAAGAGACCTTTTAGGGCCAAGGGGTATAGAGCTAAAGATGTGTTAGAACTGGTTCATTATGATTTGTGTGGTCCTATGTCTATCCAGGAAAGAGGTGGTTTCGAATACTTTGTCACTTTTATAGATGATTATTCGAGATATGGATACATTTACTTGATGCGCCGCAAGTCTGAGTGCTTTGATAAGTTCAAAGAGTACAAAGTTGATGTGGAGAAACGTCTTGGTAAAAGTATCAAAACACTACGGTCTGATCGAGGTGGCAAATACCTCTTAGGAGAGTTTAAGAATTACTTATCAGAGGCAGAGATTTAATCCCAGTTGTCCGCACATGGTACACCCCAACAGAATGGTATGGCAGAACGAAGGAATAAGACTCTTATGGAAATGGTTAGATCGATGATGAGTTATTCAGAATTACCAAATTTGTTTTGGGGATACGCTCTGGAAATAGCAGCACACATTCTGAACTTAGTACCTTCTAAATCAGTACCCTCTACTCCCACAAAATTGTGGAATGGGTGAAAGCCTAGTCTAAGACATATTCAGATTTGGGGTAGTCCAGCACATGTGCTGAAAGCAAATGCTGATAAGTTAGAATCTCGTACAGAAGTTCGCGTATTTATGGGTTATTCTAGAGGAACGAAAGGTGGTTTATTTTATAGTCCTAAAGACTAGAAGGTCATTGTTAGCACCAATGCCCAGTTTTTAGAAGAAGACTATATAATGGACCACAAGCCGAAAAGTAAAATTGTTCTAGAAGAAATGAGAGAGGACACGTCTACTTCAGTACCAACAGTACAAGATGAAGTACGACAAGAGACTGCAACACGTGTCACGCATGATACATAACCACAGACAGTGCCTCGTTGTAGTGGGAGGGTTGTGAGGTAACCTGAGAGATTCATGTTTTTGGGAGAGTCTTTGGACTTGTTCCCGGGTAAACATGAACCTGATCCCCGGACATATGACAAAGCACTCCAAGATATAGATGTAGTATCTTGGCAAAAAGTAATGAAGTCTGAAATAGAGTCTATGTATTCTAATAAGGTCTGGGAGCTTGTAGAACCACCAGATGATGTAAAAGCCGTTGGATGCAAGTGGATCTACAAAAGGAAAAGAGGGACAGACGGGAAGGTAGAAACCTTCAAGGCATGGCTTGTTGTGAAAGGATATACTCAGAAAGAGAGAATCGATTATGAGGAGACTTTTTCGCCAGTAGTTATGCTAAAGTCTATCCAGATACTCTTATCCATTGCTACTTATATGGATTATGAGATTTGACAAATGGATATCAAGACAGCTTTCCTTAACGGAAGTCTTGAAGAAAACATCCATATGAAGCAACCAGAAGGATTCATTGAAAAAGGCAAAGAGCATCTAGTGTGCAAGCTCAATCGGTCCATTTATGGACTGAAGCAAGCTTCAAGATCTTGGAACATCCGGTTTAATGAAGTAATCCAGTCATATGGATTTATTCAGTGTCCAGATGAGTCTTGTGTATACAAGAAGTGTAACGAAAAAGTGATGGTATTTCTTGTACTATACGTAGATGATATTTTGTTAATTGACAACAATGTCAAAGTGTTATCGGATATAAGGGTATGGTTGTCCAAACAATTCGATATGAAGGACTTAGGAGAATGTGCACACATCCTTGGGATCAAAGTCATAAGGGATTGTAAGAAAAGGATGTTGTGCCTATCTCAAGCTTCATATATAAACACAATCTTTGCTCGTTTTAGCATGTAGAACTCCAAGAAAGGTTTCTTACCTTTTAGGCATGGAGTAGCTTTATCTAAAGAGATGTCTCCGAAGATATCAAAGGAGATAGAGGACATGAAGGCAGTTCCTTATGTTTCGGCTGTGGGAAGCCTAATGTATGCAATGCTCTGTACGAGACCTGATATCTATTTTGCCGTGGGCATGGTTAGCAGATATCAGAGTAACCCTGGACAAGGACATTGGACTGTTGTAAAGCATATATTGAAGTACCTTAGAAGGACTAGAGATTATATGCTAGTTTACCAAGAAGACGATTTGCTCCCTGTGAGTTACACGGATTCAGACTTTCAATCAGATAGGGATAACAGTAAGTCTACATCAGGCTATGTGTTTACTTTAGGAGGTGGAGCTATTGCATGGAGGAGTGTTAAGCAGAAATGCGTTTCTGACTCAACCATGAAAGCTGAGTATGTGGCAGCCTCTGAGGCAGCCAAAGAAGCTGTATGACTCAGGAACTTCCTAATAGACTTAGATGTGATTCCTGATTTTCCCAAAATCATCACAATTTATTGTGATAATAGCGGTACAGTTGCAAACTCGAAGGAACCACGAGCCCATAAGGCGAGTAAACATATAGAGCGCAAGTACCACCTGATACGAGACATCGTCAAGCGAGGAGAAGTTGTCGTCGCCAAGATTGCATCAGCAAATAACCTGGCAGATCCTTTCACTAAGGCCCTTCCGGCAAAAGCTTTTGATCGGCATGTGGAGGGGATGAGAATCAGATATATGGTAGCAGATATGGCAGCTTAGTCTTTTAGTATAAGTGGGAGATTGTTAGAGTGTATACTAAAAACCTAGCTTTTGTAAACATTTATTTATGAAATAAAAGAATCACATTGGTCAAATTTCTATATTTTATTTGTTAAATGTAGTTGCTCAATTAATTTATAATGTATATAACATGGTGAGTGGTGTCGCACATAGAAGATCATGTTATCAGTTCTTTATAAATTATAAACAGTTGCTCACGACTAAGATGGAAAGGAACAAACCATTGGAATAGTCGTAGTGTAATTAGGTATTAGTTTATCTTGACTAATAAATTACACTAGTACACTCTAAGTGTATTGAGTAGGACCATTTTAGGTAAGTTCTTTTTATACTGACTTAATAGAAGAACTAGACCTTAGTTATTATGGAAGTGTGTGCTCTTAATCCTAATATAATAACAAACATATATATTTAGTATTTATTTCTTTAACTTATCAAAGGGTGAGATTTAGCTTGATAAATCAATAGGCCCGATAAGTTGGGAAATGATATTACTTATAGTGTGTGTTGTTGATTATAGAAGGAAACTGTGTCCTAGTAATCTAGGTTGAGAATGTCCCCAAGAGGAGCTCATAAGGATTGTCATGTTAAACCCTACAGGTGGACTTAGTCCAACATGACAATGAGGTTGAGTGGTACTACTCTTGGAGCTAGATATTAATTAAGTGAGTTGTCAGTAACTTACTTAATTAATGGACATTTGTTATCTTAAATACAAGGAGACTAACACACTCATGATAAGAAGGAGCCCATAATGTAATTTGGGATTGGTGCGGTAGTGCAATAATAACTCTCTAGTGGAATGAGCTATTATTGATGAACTTGAGTTGTGTGTTCGGGGTGAACACGGGATACTCAAGCTCATCGAAAGGTCAAAATCAATTTCTCCTCTAGGTCTCAGTCGTAGCCTCATTAAAGTCTCAAGTCCATCCAAATAAAAGCCCTTCTTGGTGTCCAAGAGAGGGTCGACCCAAGGCTTGGTGACCAAGCCAAGGGCTAGCCACCATCTTCTCTTAAAGGGGCTGGCCCCTTGCTTGGTGCCCAAGCAAGAAGGGGCCGGCCATATTAATTCAAAAGTGAAGGGGTGTTTTGAATTTTTAAATTCTTCTCTTTGTAGAAAACTATAAGTTTTAAAAGAGAAATTTTAAAATGAAAAACTTTCCTTATTTGAATTAGGCCACATGGTTTAGTAGAGAGTTTTAAAAATTTTAAAACTTTCCTTTTTTTAACTATCCTCATGGTTTTAGAAAAAAGTAAGAGAAGTTTTAAAATTAAAATTTTATATTTTGTAACCATGTTAAAAAAGGAAATTTTTAGAAGAGAAGTTTTAAATTTTAAAACATGGTTTTAATTTTTAAATTTTCCTTTTTTAACATCCACTTTAAGAAAGAGAGCTTGTAAAATTTTATAAGATGATTTCTTCTTTTATAAAATTTTATAAAAATTATTTTTCCTTCTTGATGATGTGGCCGGCCACCCTTGCTTGGTACCCAAGCAAGGGCTGGCCAATCAAGCCAATCATTCCATGATTGATGATTAATTCAATCAAGAGGAAAGAAAAGGAAAAACAAGAGGAAGATTTTAATTTTTTGTAAAAAGTCTTTCCTTATTTGCCTTGGGCAAGTAATATAAAAGAAGGAGAGGGGAGACCTCATGAGATAACAATTCTTATTCTCTTGTTGGTGATCCTCTTGTGGCCGACCCTCTCTCCCTCTCTTTTCCCTTTGTTCTCTTTTGCTCCTTGGTGGTGATGGTGGCCGAAACATAGAGAAGAAGGAGAATCTCTTTGGGTAGTGTTCATCTTGGAAGTTCATCGCCCACACGACGTCCAAGGCGAGGCGAGAAATACGGCAGAAGATCTTGAGGTCATTAGCATACAAAGAGAAAGTATAACTAGTAATTTTCTTCCGCATCATGCTAGTTATTTTTCTTTGTATGAATTCCAAACACAAGAGTCATTAGATTCTAGTTTTTCGAATTTGTTATTCGAGTTTGTGTTTGTTTTTGTTTTTCGAATTTGTGATTTGATTGTTCCTTTTGGTTAAACCTAGAGTTATATAAGGAAATTAAATATTAGCTTTCCTTAAAAGGCTTTGTCTAGGAAGTGGTGGTTATTCCCATATCCAAGAAGGCTTAGTGCCTCGCCATGTTTAACCTGGAAGCTAATTTTGAAAATTAATATTTGATTGAATTTATAACATAGGTGGATTTGGAATAGGGGTGTAATCGAGCCGAGCCGAGCCAAACTCTTGGATGTTTGAGTTTGACTCATTTATAATCGAGCCGAGCTCAAGCTTTATTTAACGAATATATTCATGGTTCACGAGCTTATTCAAGCTTTTATCGAGCCTAAACGAGCTTAATAAATATATATTATAAATTTAAATATTCATTAAAAACTAAATTATATATTTTAAAAAAATTATAATATTCTGGTTAAAATTTATAATTTTATTCTAATAAATAAATTTAATATATTTATCTATATTTTTCATAAGTAGAGTGTAAAATCTATAAATTCAATATCAAAACTATTATTTTTTTTTATTTAAAAATTGATTCATGAGCTTAACGAACATGTTCACGAGCTAACGAGCCGAATATTGTGAAGCTTGAGCTTGGTTTGTTTATCTTAATGAGCCTAATTAAACGAGCTCAAACGAGCTTTTATCGAATCGAGATTCGAATAGCTCATGAGCGGCTTGGCTCATTTACACCCCTAATTTGGATTAATAGTGTTAAGTTCCGCTTGCGATCCAAATCTAAACCATTAAGAACAGATAAGTTAAATTTGGAATCAATAATGTTAAGTTCCGTTTGCGATTCCTAATTTAACTTCTAAAGAGCACAATAGGTTATTTAGGAAAGGTTCGATACTTGTATAAAATTTTTGTACAGTGGAACCGGTACGATCTTCCTAGGACTAACCAACGGTGATATGGAAGAGTATGCTTGCAGACGAGAAGGAAGCGCGCGACATTTTTTGAGGGACAAGAACCCGGAGCAGAAGCTTGCTTGAGGAGGTTAGAAAATGAGTTTGGATAAGCCCTATTCCGGATGGCTCAGATCACCCAAGCGAGCAAAGCCAGAGCAGAATACCGAACTAAAAAGTAAACAATGAGTTGACTAATCTCCGGATGCTCGGAGCTGCTCCGTGCGCCCGGACCACTTTGGCCCAGGGCGCCTCACGCCTCGTTGAGTGGATCATCGCTGTGTCCACCTAGGCAATGGTCTAAGTGCCTAGAGTGGGTCCAGGCATGAAAGTGGATAAAATTTTATCTCTTCTCCGTTGCGTAGCTGTTTGTGAGAAGATGAGATTGTCACGCTGGGGGTGCCCAGAGAGGGTCTAGGCGTCCAGATCATGCCACATCAGCAAACGATCAATTTCGACCAGTGGACTATAAATAGAGCCTTGGTCTTCTCTATTTCGAACAACACACTTTGTACTTCGAATCTCTTTCTATTTTTCACTTCCAAGCTTTATTTTCGCGTACGAGGCTTCTCTGCCTCCGATGTTTTGTTCGGGAAGGAGATCTTCATAGTGAGCTTATCTTCCTTGGAGTAACAATCCTCTGATTGTCAACCAAGTAAATTGTTTGTCTTGTACTCCTCTTTAATTCTATTATTATTTCTTTAAGTGTGTAATTATTTGAAAGCCAGTAGTTTGAGAAAGGTATTTATTATTTTATTGTGTAAGGTAATTTATCCCCTCTTACAGGTCGCAAGGTACCTACAATTGGTATCAGAATAAGGTCGTTTTTCACTAGATTAACCGTCGAAAGAAGCATGAGCCAGAGCTCTGCTCCAAGATCGAATCATGTGGGTGAAACCTTGAACAAAGTAGGGGAGACTCTGAGTAGGTTAGTGACTTGATGCTTGAGGGGAGGCCCTGAGCAGGTAAAGTGTAATATACCAAAAATGTAGATAAAGATATAAATAATTAAAATTTAACATAATCAAAATTTTAAGTAAAATAAATATATTTTAGTGGATAATTTATCAGGAAATAAGTTTATATGAATTTTCAGAATTTACTGGAATTTTTCTAGATTTTAAAGAAATCATTTTAGATTTTATTGAGTAAAAGAAAAGCCTATTTGAGAATACCCATTTAAAGTGGGAGTTAATTGAAATAAACTTAGCCGTCCCTTGCGCGACGAACCCGTGCCACTACTGCCACCGTCACCGTACCTGCTATGTAGCCTTCACAGTCACCTCCCTCACCACCGAAGCATAGGGGAGACAGCTAACACCGTCAACTAAGATCCCTGTCGAGTCGTCCATTCCCCACCGACTATTGTTGGCCACAACCGTTGTGTGCGAGATGTCGTACCTCTAGGCTGCAGTTGCGACCAGTGTCGACCGACCAAACACCACCTCTCCCACTCCCCTTCATGAGTAGCATGCACCTCCCCTTCAGAAATAGCGACAGTGCTTTGCATTTGAAACAGCTGCAGTGTTGTGTGTTTGACCCGATGCTGAGTAGCCGAGGCCCGACTCCAACCTAGGTGCCCACTTTCCCTTCCTCGTTGTCGCTGCCACAGCTAACCCTCTATCGCAACCTCCAGCTGTCGCTGTCTTCTTGACGTGACCAGAGCGGGATCACCACCGCCCGTCGTTGGCTGTCACGCAATCGAAGAAGAAGCTGTCGAAGAGAGCCGAAGGTATTGGTGCGGGAAGCATCAGACAATCGAACCTGTGTTTTGATAATGGTAAAGGGTTCAAAGTTAAGGTTACTTGTTATCTAACAGGTTTGAATGAGCTTGTAGGAAAAGTCCTAAGTGTTCTTAGGCAAAAGTCCTAGTGGATTCTAGGCAAGTGGAAAATCCTAAGGGGTGGTAATCCTAGGTCCTTGGGGGCGGTAACCCTAGGTGAAGAAAAGTCCTAGTTGCGGTTAGGCGGGTGGAAAACCCTAGGGGGTGGTAACCCTAGGTCCTAAGGGGTGGTAACCCTAGGTGGAAAGACTTGGTGGGTCGGGTGCTCTGGGCAAAACCCTAGAGTTGGGGACTCTAGGTGAAAGTCTTGGTGATCACAGATCAAGTGGAACTCTGGGCGGGTCATGGAGCGGACGTCCAACAGAAAGTCCTGGAGCCTCGGGCGCTGAGCAAAAGTTCAGTCGGTCTGGAGGACCGATCTGGCAACAGGGGTAAACTCTCCTGAAAGGAGTAGGTGAGGACACGTACCCCGGGAGGGAATAGTAGGCGTCAGTTCAACCTAGGGTTTTCGGAGAAAATCTGAAGTCAGAACAGGGCAGTTCGAAGGTTGTCAAGTTATTGATTTATATATCATTTGCTATTTTGTCTAACTCTGTTTTGCAGGAAATTAACAATTGTTCAGGGTTAGTTTTAGCCTTGATCAGTCGACCGAACTGGGGATCGGTCGACCGAACCTCCAAGCAAACAGAGCATATTTCTAGCGAGCTGATTGGGTTCAACCTCGGGATCGGTTGACCGAACCTAGGATAAGAGATGACGTGGTCGAGTCGAGTTGATCAGACCAGATGAGCTAGGGATCGGTCGACCGAACGACGGGATCAGTCGACCAAACAAAGGAATTCTATCCGAGCAACAGAACCGGGAGGCGGACCGATTCAGGCAGATTGGTCGACCGATCAGGAGGATCGGTCGATCGATCGACGGTGAGTCAAATCCTGATGCTGAGGTAAGGGGATCTGGATCAGCCTCAAGACTACTATAAAAAGGAGTCTCGGCTAGCACTTCAGTAGACATCGAACAATGAAAACAGAACAACTTGTGTTGCTCCGAATGCTTCAACAACGCTCTGCTATTCCGACAATTGATGACTACTTCTATCATCTTTGTATTGTCGGTATAATCTTTTAAGTTCAATACTTATATTTACTTGTTTGTAAAGATTCTCGAGCTTATCGTGATTGTCCATCGAAAGCACTCTCATGTGTATGCCTAAGAGTATGAGTCATCACAGGCTCCGAACCAAGTAAATCCTCGGTATTTGTGTTTTGTTTGTCTCTCTCTTATTTCCGCTGTATATGCACTTTGAGTTTACTCGAAATGAACGAATTAACCACGAGCGCTATTCACCTCTCTCCCCACTAGTGCTTTTCGATCCTACATAAGGTAAGTTTAATTAGTAATTAGTTTAGTATTAGATAGGTAATGTTGTGGTTGAAAGCAACGACGGGTTAGTAAATAATTGGTTGTGACTAATAAGTTAATTAAATGATAATTGAATTACTAGCATAATACATCAATTGAATAGTCAAATTAATCCATAAAAACAATTAATGTTTAGTTAACGTATTTAATTGGTTTTGATAAATTAGATAAGAATTGATTAATTATTGCAGATGGATTAATCAATTAACTATGAGACTAATTTAATTAAGAGGGTGTTTGACTAAACTTATTAAAAACAGCTTATAAGCTCGTACAACTTATAAGTTATTTTAGGAGCTTATAAGTTGTTAGGTTTTATTTTAAAAATAAGTTGTTAAAGTGTTTGGGTGTGTAACGACCCGACCCTCTTGACCCATTCGGCGGCCCATTTGGCGATCCTCGGGTCGTCGACCGTCGGCTCTTATGTCGTTGACCCATTTGGCGACCTCTCATGTCGTCGACCGACGACCCTTGACCGTGCCGTTACTCACTAGGACTTTCCACCCCTGGCAGTGGATTTTTGCCTCCTGCAACCAATGAGATCATCTCATTGGTTACCGAGATTCATAAACTCTAATAAAGCCCGGAGGTTTAGAGTTCAATCTGGGAGGCAAAAAAAAAAGTCCTAGTGAGTGAAGCCAAGGGTCGTCGGTCGACGACATGAGAGGTCGCCAAATGGGGCAACGACATAAGAGCCGACGGTCGACGACCCGAGGATCGCCAAATGGGCTGCCGAATGGGCCAAGAGGGTCGGGTCATTACAATAAAAAGGCGGCCGTTACTCACTAGGACTTTCCACCCCTGGTCAGTGGATTTTTGCCTCCCCCAGGATTCGAACTCTAAACCTTCATCTCACTTGGTTACCAGGATTCATAAACTCTAATACTTAAGCATGAAGGTTTAGAGTTCGAATCCTGGGGGAGGCAAAAATCCACTGACCAGGGGTGGAAAGTCCTAGTGAGTAACGGCACGGCCAAGGGTCTTCGGTCGACGACATTAGAGGTCGCCAAATGGGCCGACGACATAAGGGCCGACGGTCGACGACATGAGAGGCCGCCAAATGGGCCAAGAGGGCTGGGTCGTTACAGGGTGAACTTATTACAATCAACTTAAAGATTATTGATGTGTTTGGTATTATAAGATCTTTTTATTAATAAAATTACCAAAAAGGGTATAATACTATTAATAGAGGGTTTTGAGATTTTTATTAATAGAGGGTTTTGGGCGAATTTCTACATCGGGAGAGAGAAAATTAGAAAGAGGCGTTGACGGAGAAGATGACACAACGTTGGAAGAAAAGTCGGCGGAGATAAAAAGATATTAGGCTTATAAAAATTTATGGAGGATAAGATGGAGATTTATGAAATTATATAAGGATATTTTAGATAAATAAATTATTAAAATAAGATTTTTTTAAAAAAAGTAGGGTCTTCCATACTTTTTTAAAAACAGCTTATAAGCTCCAAAACAGCTTATTTTGACAGCTTATAAGCTGTTTGAAAAAAAAATTATCAAACAAATTTGAAGAGCTTATAAGCTCCAAAATAGCTTATAAGTTGTTTTAGAGAGCTTATAAGCTCATCCAAACACCCTCTAACTCAATAGTTGTCAATGAAATTATTAAACGGATGGATAGACTAATTTAAACATGTATTATAGATGCTTAGTGTTGCTTTGTATCCTATATATGTAGATTTGAGTGGGAGGTGAATCCTTTGACGTGAAGATAGCTAGGACGAGCTACATTTGAGGTGGGTAGATTATGCTTATCTTTTACGAGATTTGATTATAGTGCATGATTGTTTACTGTTATATTTTGATTGGGTCGCAAATACTTGATTACCTTAAATTTGCGCTATAGTACTCATGAGTTTGATACCTTATTCTTGTCTTCATACGTTGACCTATTGTTGATAGCTATGTAGTCTTGTTTACTATCTATGATTGTGTTTTTATGTATATGCATGATATTATCAGACCCTAGTGTAGGACATTGGATATTCTGTCAGACCCTTAGTAAATGATTTGAATTTGTATTTATTGTTAAGACAATCATACCGTAGTATAGGATATCAAGTATCTTGTTAAACCTTTGTTTGTTATTTCATACCGATGTAGGATATTGAGTATCCTAATAGACCCTTGTGGTTATTTAAGCCTATAGCTTATATTCGTGAATTTGTATTATAATATGGTTACATACTTAGGCTTGTGCCTACAAGACATTGATATTATATGTAGTATAGTTGTATACTTGTGAGGGCATATATATATATTAGTGAGATGGTGCTAACCTATACTTGATAGAAATCACTCCTTAGCAGAGGGGTATCGTATTCCACTAGGCTTTGCCCTTTGGATCAACCTCTAGGATTACTTGATCTTGACCCCGTTGTTTATTATATCTGTGATGATACCATGGAATTAGTTGAGATATTAATACTAGATGATTAGTATTCTCTTGATGAGATTGGTTAACTAGTATTGTGGGAACCTGATTGTCTATTTTCTGCCTAGATATTAGTAGGATTATATCATAGTATATGATACCGAGTATCCTAATAGACCCTTACTTGTTATATAGGCTCATGCCTATATGTTAGTAAGATTATACTAGAGTGTAGTATTTCGAGTATCCTATTAGACCCTTGGTTGCTATATCCTGTCGACCATTGTCTCTCATTCATGGTTGAGAGAGTCGTCGGCGATCATGATATGTATGACTGCCCACGCGACCATTCGTGGTAGCAAGTTCGCATGTAGTCCGTAGCTAGATAGCTACGTATATACCCTATCTGCTCATGAGACCATTCGTGGTAGCGAGTTTACCTGCATATAGTTACTATTTACTTATCCCGTCTATCCATGAAACCATTCGTAGTAGCGAGTTCGCCTACAGATAGTGACTATTGTTTACCTTGACTGCCCACGGGACCATTCGTGGTAGAGCGTTCTCCTGCAGTCAATACTTGTTATATACTTACTATATGGGTCATATATTTGTGCATGCAAGTTGAGATGTACTATATGTACTCCTAATTTATTGGTTATACTTAGTTAAGAAGGTTAGTGAAGTGCTATATTATTGATTATACTTTTGGTTAGTTGGTGATTATGTTAGGATACTTACGTTGGTTAGTAAGTATTTTACCTAAGACTACATCCTTTGATCTCTTGACAGTATATTATTCATGTGCTATTTTTTTTCTACCCACTGAGTTGTTGTACTCACTACCCCCTTGCTTTTCTTTGATCCTTCAGGTTAGCAGATAGAGAAAATATTGTGTCACTCAGATGTCCTAACTACCAGTCCCACTCGAGTTGGATTTCTATTTCAGTTGTTCGAGTTGTTTTATTCTTCTGTTCCACTGCCACTATTTATGTTTTCTTTACTTTCCTGAATCGATGAAGTTTCATTAAAATGATATAACTATTTTGGTTAGTTTAATATGATCACATCTTCATGCATACATACACGCATTGCTATTTGTGACTTGGTGTTATTATATTTCATTGGTATTTTATGTTGGCTTGAATTGGTTCGATATCGTATTTCCTATATTGTCACAAGGGGGTACCATCCGATTTGGCAGACAAGTATACCCTTGGGGTGTGACATAAAGAATGACCTGATACTTGAGGGGGACCCTGTGATCTTTTGTTTGAGGAGGGGGCTTTGTTGGGGTTGCAAGGTTGTAAACATAGTCCCACATTGAAAACACATGGGAAAGATTATGAATTTATAAGAAAAAGATATCTCCATTGACATGATACCTTTTGGGTAGAGCCCAAGAGAAAAATCATGAGAGCTTAGGCTCAAAGTGGACAATATCACACCACTGTAGAGATATCTAAAATTTTTTTCGATCCTTCATATATATGGTGAAATCGGAGAACTTTGAGTCAGGAGATTCAAAACACCTAGTATATAAGTTTAAGAAGTCTATTTATGTGTTAAAGCAAGCATCCCGTCAATGGTACCAGAAGTTTGATCAAGTGATTTCTTTATACGATTTTAAGGATAATCCAGTTGATCAATGTTTATATATCAAGTTGAGTGGGAGCAAATTTATTATATTTATTCTATATTTGGATGATATATTGCTTTCAAGTAATGATAAAAATCTATTGCTAGAAATTAAGTTATTTCTATCCAATAAATTTGAAATAAAGGATCTTGGTGATACATTATTTGTCTTAGGCATACAAATTATTTGTAACCGTTCAAGGTGCACATTTAGACTATCGTAAAAGGTCTATATAGAAAATGTACTCATTCGATATGACATGCAAAATTATGCTCCCAGCAACACTCCTGTGTCAAAGGGTAATAGACTTAGCTTGCAACAATGTCTACACCATAAACGTGAGATTAAGGAAATGTAGCAATTCACATATCCATCGACAATAGGGAGTATAAGTACCCCATGTTGATTTTGATATTATCAACTAAGTTAAGTTAGGTTTTATGTCTTTTTGATGCCTTGTGTCTAAGTGTATAGGAACTTAGGAACACAAGAAGTCGAGTGGAAGACGCGGTGAGCAAGAAGAGTGGCACGAGAAACGGGTTAACAAGCTTGATGTATCTGAGGGATGAAAAACTGTGGAAGATTATATCGATGGATGAAAAAGATGTGCATGAAATGTTTGAGGGATGAGAATCCGGGGAGGAAACCTCTTCGAGGAGAAGATCATAGTTGGGTTTAGGTCAGCTCAACTCCGGACAATCGGAGCATCAACTAAGCTGGAGTTGTTCATTCTTGGATGAATAGTGCTCAAGGCACCTCCAAGATGCTTGGAGGCGCCCTCACGCCTCTTGATGGAGGCGCCTTGATGGTGGCTAGAGGTTCGCGTCTCTCTTGGAGGCATCTTGGAGCTTCGATAGAGGCGCCTCTAATGAACAATAGTCGTTGGTTGACCATTGAAAAGTAGATAAAACCTTATCCACTTAGAGGCACCCTGGATGACTGTATAGGCACATCCAAGAAATGATAACTTTTTCTAGGAGGCTATAAATAGACCCCTAGAGCTAGAAACTATTTAATCAATTATTATATTCAACTTCCTAGCTATTTCTAATCTTTTAAAAACTATAAGAGGATACTCCACCTTCACAAAGGAGATTTTTAGTGTAGTTTTCAACTGTCTTGGATTAACAATCACATAGGTTGTAACCAAATAAAATTCTTTTGTCATCTTACTTATTTGTTTATGTTTTTTGTGTTTAATTAATAGTGTGCCCTTATTCTGTTCAAAAGCAAGAGATTATTCTAACTTCTTTTCAGGGTTATTCACCTCCCCCCTCTAGCCGACTCACCTGGTCCTACAATTGGTATTAAACCAACCAGCTGTAGAAGGACTAATCGCCTGCTAAAGCAAGAAGATGATGACCAGAATAAGAATCTATCCATCAAAATTCGAGGGAGAGTTCACGCTGTGGAAACTCCGTACGGAGGTATTCTTTAAGATTGATTTTGAAATTCTTCTCATTTTGTAGTGCCTAGAGATCAGCATGGAGAGGAAAAAGAAGAAGACCTTTGGAGCAAAAAGGAGCAAAATGACTTCATGGCGAATGACAAAGTAGAGTTCCACCTGCTGAGCATTCTTCCACCCCAAGAAGTCAATCAGATCTGCAATTACGACTCAGCAAAATAACTCTGGGAGAAGTTTCTAGAGTTGCACTAAGGGACCTCGAAGGCCAAACTCGCAAGATTGGACTTGCTTCGGAACCAACTCAGCAACCTCTGAATGGAAAAGGAAGAATCGGTAGCTCATCTGCACACAAGGATCAAGGAGCTAATCACTAGACTCACGAATCTTAGAGAAATGGTAACAAATCAGGACTCGCTAGGGTAAGCGCTGAATGCTTTTTTGAGAATACCCGAACGGACGTCTATAGTGGACTCCTATATCTCCAAGGATCTTGAGGTAAGTGTTGGTGCATTTGGAACTGATAATCAAACCTGAGTTTTGATGAATAACAAGTGGATTAAAGTTAGATGTGTTATTGATCTAACCTTGTTATCGAGTGCGTAGGGTTGACTAACTTGACGGGTCAAGAGGAACATACACTAGGCAGGAAGTCTTGTCGAGATGTGTGATTCTCGATTGGCAAAGTCCATATGTGGGATTCTAGTAGGAGGTCAGGATGTTTGATTCCCGATGGGTTGAAGTGCGAATGTGATATTCCGGTAGGAGGTTAGGATGTTTGATTCCCAATGGGCGAAGTCTGGATGTGTGATCCCGGTAGAAAGATTTGGTTAGATTGGACATCAAGGAGGTAACTTGACATTTGGTAAGTGGAGGTAAGTCATTATAGGAGAGTGCCTTAGCGAGGATGCATCCCGTTTGAGGGAACAATAGGCGTTGGTCCAATTTAGGTCCATTTCAGGAATATAAATTGAGACCCTAACTAGATTCTGGTCTTGGAAAGACATGATTTAACTCATAAATCTATATAAAATGTTCATGAATATATTTTTCTAACTCTACGTTGTAGATATAAACATAAATCTTCAAATTTTGCACGTGTGACAACTGACAGAGCTTGATTCCGAGTTCGGAGTCAAAAGTTATAGCCTCCGAAAAATTATTGTGTTAAACCAGTAGTTGAAGGCGCCTTGAGCTTGATGGAAGGCACCTTGAAGAGCTTTGAAGGTGTCTTCCAAAGAATAAAATCCAAAGTTTACATATTTTATCATCATCGAAGATAGGGGGATAAAATTTACTTGTGGAGGCGCCTTGGAGGAGGTTGAAGGCACCTTCCACAACCTATGTAAGCAATTACAAGCTTCTACGTGTCCGTTTGGAGTTTTGACTGCTCTAACTTCCTACTACTACTCTACTACGATTCTACTGTAGTTGACTACTGCTGAGGAGCCATCCAACATCGAGCCTAATTCGATCATCTTCGAGGGTGTTGGGTAACGAAATTTTAATATTATACTTAATTGTTGCATAAAGAAAAGTGTAGCCTATTACACTCTTTCTTATTCTTTCATTGTACTCGATCCCCTCTTCCGACGGTTCCGAATGAGGTATTTAGTGGATTACCTATAGATAGATCTGCAGGACCTGGGTCTTGAAGTAGGAGTCACCGAAGGCTCCAAATCAAGTAAAACCGAACGCGTGCTCTTTTACTTGCTTTTCTATTTCGCTTTCTTACTTTGTTTTAAAATATGAAAAGAACAAGTTTTTGAAAACCACGTGATTCACCCCCCCCCCCCTCCCTCACACGTGCATTTTGATCCAACAGGTGGTATCAGAGTGAGATTTTGCTCTGAATTGGTGCAACCACCAATCAAGCCGGGGGAATTGTTTTATTTCTTTTCAGATTTCAATTTTTTGTACCTTATTTGAATTGGTAAAGTTTACCTCTTCAAATAATTCTTTCTCGTTCAATTTTTACTCAAAATTATTACAACACCACTTGAGCCTTATTTTTATCTCTCTCTACCCACATTACTTACCCCATGACGTAGTCTTGGCATTTCTTTTTAACTGTATTGTGCAAGAAAAATGGAACACAAAGAGGCGCTCAGGCGAAATGTCAATGAACCACCGCCATATGAAATGGACTACTACATAGTTTGGAAGCACCAAATGGAATGCTTCGTAATGATGAATGACTTCGATTGCGGCATAGCACTAAGGCGATCCACCCAAGACACAGAAACAAACACAAAGGTAATAAGTTTAATTTTAAGTTTATTACCTAACAAAATTAGGTGCAGAATTGGAGAACACTAAGATGCCTACAAGTTCTAGACTCACCTAACCATGCTTCATGAGGATCTATCAAAACTAAAGAATCAAGTCAAAGTCAAATTCAAACACGAGTCCAAACCAACAGAAAACCCTACAGAATTAGGGGTTGCGCTTGAGATTAGTACTATTTACCAAAATACCACTATCAGTAGTGATTAAAAAATCTCCATGATAATTTTTAGTTAATTATAAAATTACCCCTAGTATGGTACATGATAATCTAGATCTGTATAATTCAAATTTGATTAAACATTCAGAACTAAAAAATCATCTAGGTTTTGATCAAGTCAAGCAAAAACTTGATCAAATTGGCATCAACCTGAACTTTATCAAACAATACATTGACCAAATCAATTCAAGCAATTTAATTAATTCACCAAATCTTAATTTGAATTTAAATAAATTAATTAGTAAAAATCTTAAAAATTTAAATAATAATAATAATAATTCAAACTTAAATATATCTAAAAATTCAAATAATAAAAATGACGAAATTAATATAGATCTTGAAAAAATTAATAAAATTCTTAATAAAATATTTGCTAACCTAGATAATATTAATATAGAAATTTCTATTCAAAACAAAAATAATGCAAATTTTAAGGACAAATCTATAGATAAAAATAATTTGATAAAATCAAAACTAAATCATACCAATTCATAATTAAAAATTAATAGAAGTTAAACACTAAAGACAAAAAATCTTAAACACAACTAATTTAATTAATTTAAAATTTAAAATTAATAAAAATTTAAATAAAGATAACTTAACCAATTTAAAAGTTTTAAAATGAATAAAAAGTTAAATATAAAAAAATCTTTTAAAGAAACATAATTTAACCAACTTAATTAATTTAAAATTAAAGAATTAAACTTAAATTAAAATTGAACTTAAAAATTAAATTTAAAATTAAAACATTAATTAAACTCAATAAACCCAAGAATATATAATTCAGGGAAGGCACCGAACTAGTTGACACCTCTAAAACAATACCTTACCCATTAAGGGAAATTAGAACTAGAATAATTAGGGACAAAAGTTTAACTTAACAAACAGTACTAGAGAAGTTTTGGATAATAGTAAGTTAGGAAAACTTTACCTATGCATGTCTAGGAAGATATGACTTCGACCTAGTGCATTTGGCTTAGTGGAACTAACTGAACCTACCCCTTACTAATCATAACTAGTTAGACCAAAGTTTTGTACTAAGTTTAGTGGCAAGAATATTTTAAAAATTTTGAAGGCGTGATTACTTTAATGATATCCAGGTGTCTCGCCAGAGCTTAGACATTTATCCAAAAAATGTCTACCTATGGAACCCAAAACAGATGTTGAATCTAACACAAGTTAAGTCAAACCCTGAAATTCAAACTCAACTCATCTCACAAAATTATAAAATTTTCTAATTAAAAATATAGATAAGGTGAGATGAATATGTAAAATACGATATCTAAATAATATTTAAATAATAAGGTTATTCGAGAAATAATCTTATTAGATTTTTCATGAAATTTTAAAAAAATTTTGAAAATTTTTCGGAGCTCGTATGGCGTATTTTAAGGGGATCAATTATTAAGTTATAGGAGAGTCTGTTTAGACATCCCAATTAAGTGGGAGTTGATTGAAAAATTAATCTAGGGCTTAATAAAAAATACCTAAGTTTATAATTCCTTTTCTCTTCTTTACCGTGCCCTAAGTAGGGATGACAATGGGGCGGGACGGGGGCGGGTTTACCATTCCCATCCCCACCCCCGAATTTCATCCCCGTCCTCATCTCCACTTTTTCGGGTTCGGGGAATCCCCGAACCCGAACCATCGGGGATTAAATCCCCATCCCCGACCTCATCCTCATTTTCATCCCCAAATTAATTTAATATTATTATTATTTTACTATTAATATTAATATTAGTATTAATAATAATTTTATTATTAATATTTTAAATTTTGTTAATATTAATATTATTATCAATATTATTATTAATATTTTTAAAAATAATATTATTATATTAATAATAATATTATTATTATTATTTTCGGGGCGGGTTCGGGGATGGGAACAATATCCTCATACCTGCCCCGAACCCGCCCCATCCCCGAACCCGTCCCCATCCCCGAATAAATCGGGGATCCCCGTCCCCATTTTGGGTTTTCCCCGTGGGGCCCTGAACCCGTGGGGAAAATTATCATCCATAGCCCTAAACCCCTTTCGCCAAACCCTTTCCACCCGATCCCCTCCGTCTCGCGTCGATTCTCCTCTTCCTCGCGTCGGCCCACATCCACTGTCGTCGGCAACGTTCGAGCCACTATCGACCAAGCCACCTCTTCTCTAGATTTCACCTACTGTCCTAATCCTTGACGCGCACCTCTGCACCTGATCATCCCGACGCCGATCAAGCCTTTATCTCCTCTTTTCCCTGCTGCCTCAACCAAACTCATCGTCGTGCCCTAAGCTCAGTTGGTCAGCACCGCCACGCTAGAGATTTCCTCAGTGAACATCGCCACCAGTCGTGAATCTTCCGCAACTACCCTTCACCGCCAGCGCATCATCCCGTGGGCTAAAGCTCCTGTCGGCGGCACTAAACGAAGAAAGGCAAGTAAATTTTACTCTTGTAGGTATGAATGTGTGCTTCCTTCGGTAGTTTCGCATAGGGATTTAGATGCTTTTCCTAGTTCCCGGCGAGAGTTTGTTTGATTTTCTGTTTTGTTGCGAGAGATTGTATCAGGTCTCGGTGATTGCATTGCTTCCATGTAGTGGATGGATTTAATATGTTGTAGTAAGGTTCTAATGGTTTCTGTTCTCATAATAGTTCAGATCTAGATAGAATTAAAGTGGTGTTGCGATTTCTGTGATGTTTTGCTATGGTTTTGGGTTCCTTGATGTCCTTGCTGCAAATGACAATTTTACTGGATTTCCACAAGAATTCGGGGCATTTATGATTGTATTTGATTTGGTTTGAGATCTGCTGGATGGATCGAGTTTTTGGAACCAAACTTTTGGTGGATTCGGTTAGGTGTTGATGTTCTTGTTCCTTTGTAAGGGCTATTGGTTTCTGATCCAGATTTTTTAGAAGGATTTCCGAATGTTAACCAGTTTAGATTTGATGGAATATGGGGTTCTCTATAGCTGGTTGTGATGTGGTGGGTAGACTAAGGAGGTTGTAATGAGATTTCAATATGGTTTATGCTCTTGAGATTATTTCAATTTTCTTTGGGTTTCTTGGGAAGATTTCCACTGGTGGTGTTCTAAATTTGATTTGTGTCCATGCTTGGTTATGATTTCGGTTTGTTTCCTTTCCGGTTGGGATAGATTTCTGCCGATGAAGTTTTGGATTTGATTCCTGGTTGGTGTCTCTATCTTTAGTGATTCTAGTTTTCTTGGGATAGATTTAGATGGTGTGGATTTTAATTAAGGATTTATTGATTGGATTAATCGAGGTAAATCGACGATTAGTGTTGATTAATAATCATTGCGATGGAGAGTTACCTTATCAGTTTTGGGAACTAGGTTTAGCCAGTTGATGTATAACATGATTAGCTAAACTATACATCATGTGATTTGTAGGATTTTGATTCGAGACGAGCATCTCGATGTGGGATTACTTAGCACGTTCAACAAATAAAGGCGGGTACTTCTTGCTTTGTTTCTTTTAGTACTTTGACCTTGGTGCATGAACTATTTTGGATAAGAAACTATTTTTACCTTGACTCCACTCTTATTTTTCCTGCGTTTGATACTTCCACTCAATTTTTGAGATATTCGTCTTCATATCTATACAGTCTCTCGTTGTTATCCATGTTATGTAGCAGATACTAGATACCATGTTTGCATGTTTTGATTTTGGTTTATTTATGTACTGTATTGAGCATGCTGGCTTCATATAGCATACCTGATTCTTGTTTACCTGTATATGATGACTGTTGTATGTTGCGCATCATATCATTGTATACATGTTAACGACAAATTCTCCCTTGTGGTCGAGAGAGTCGTTAACTAGGGTCGCACGCTCGGCCACTCGAGAGAGTGGTAGCTGGAGCAGATGCCGCTTGTCCTGTCGTGCCGCACTCGTCCACTCATGGGTAGTGGTAGCTAGAGTTGTGAGCAGCAGGGACCCTCTTCGTTGTGTAGCTAGTTAGCTACTCAACACCTGTCCATTCAGTCACTTGAAAGTAGTGGCGGCCTTTGAGTGGTACAGTTGTCATCGATCCGACCTCTCGACCATACAAGGGTCGTGGTGCAGGGAGATGGGCGGGGTGACCACCCGTGCATATGTTGCTATTATACTTGCTTTGGCTGCTACTGTTTACATATGCTATTATTGCTTACTTACTGCTGTTGTTCACTTATGCTGATATACTTACTTATGTTGAGATAGGCTCTCATTATAGGTGTTCAGACTTTGGTTTATTTATTGGAAATGTTTATATACCTTACATATTACCTCTCTAGTTGTGAGTAGTACTGTAGCAGGTTTGTGTCACCCCTGACCTTCTATTGTTAGCCTAGGATATGACTTTAAGTATGAACATTTATTTTGACATCATGGTAGTATCTGTTATCTTTCCTTATGAGACTGTATTCCTTTTGGCATTCTCTATTTATTTATTTTGTTCATGCACTATCTGTCTATTACCCACTGAGTCCCTATACTCACCACCTTACAAACTGGTTTTCTTTCACCAGGTAACAAGTAGATGAATCATGGATGCTTGGAGAGATGTTGCCTGCCAGTCCTGCGTCATATCCGAGGAATGATTTTGGTTTTTGTTTTTCTTTACTTGCATTTCGTATTCATTGGATTTGGTGTTGTGAGAACTAACTATGTTTTGACACTCGTTTTGTGGACTTTGTATCTGCGATGTTTTGTGGACTTTGCATTTGTGGGTTTTCTTTCCGTTATTTCACTGTATTTTCAGTGCAGTTGTGTGGGTTGTTAGTGATATAAACTACGTGGGTGTTGTTGTTTTGTTCCAACCGAGTAGGTTGTATTATATAAATTACGTGGTTATGTATGTTCCAGCCGTGTGAGCTGATGAATATGTTATTATATTATTTGTGTACGTATATTGCTTCATATTGTCACTGGTACAAGGGAGATGTTGCTGAAATTTTGTCGATAGGGACTCCTCTAGGGGTGTGATAGAATAAGGATTAAATAAAAACTAATTTAAATTAAAATTAAATAACATAAAATTAAATTAAAATTAAAATTAAAATAAAACAAAACAAAATAAATTAAAATTAAAATTAAAAACTAAAAGGTTAAAATTAAACAATTAAATTAAATTAAACTTAGAAAAAAATAAATAAATTTAAATTAAATTAAATTAAATTAAATCTTAAACTTAAAATTACAATTGAATTAAACGAAAAGCTAATTAACGTATTATTAAATTATTAAAGAAACATTTTAAAATTAATTAAAAATACTTAAAAAAATTATTTAAAAAATATTTTAAAATTTATTTTAAAAAAATTTAAATAATTGTTTTAAAAATTGTTTTTTTCTAAAAAATTATTTTAAAATTATTTTTAAAATTATTTTAAAATTATTTTAAAAATTCTTTTTAAAATAAGTTAAAATTTATTTTAAAAATAAGCTAAAATTTATTTTTAAAATACTTTAAAAATTATTTTCAAAATTGTTTAAAAAAATAACAAAAAAATTGTTTTAAAAAATAACAAAAACATTATTTTAAAAAATAATTTAAAATTATTTTAGAAATCCTTTAAAAATTCTTTAAAAAAATTCTTTTAAAAAATATTGTGTAAAAAAATATTTTAAATATACTTGAAAAGTTATTTTAAAAATATTTTAAAAATACTCTAAAAATTATTTGAAAAATGCTTTAAAAATTCTTTTAAAAATGCTTTAAAAATTATTTTAAACAAACTTTAAAAATTATTCTTAAAATACTTTAAAAATTATTTTAAATTCTTTAAAAATTATTTTTAAAAATATTTCGAAGAGATTTATTTTAAAAATATATATAATTATTTTTAAAATAATTTACAAATTATTTTAAAAGTAATTTTAAAAATACTTAAAAGATTATTTTAAAAATTCTTTTAAAAATTAATTTAAGAAAACTTTAAAAATTATTTTAATTTTTTTAAAAAAATTCTTTTAATTTTTTTAAAAATACTTTAAATTTTTTTAAAACTGTAATGAAATTAATTTAAAATTTTAAAATTACTTAAATTAATTAAAACTCAAATCTTAAATAAATAAATAAATAAATAAGTCAATTAAAATTTAATTAAATAATTAAGTTGTAAATAACTAATACTTTACTTAACTCACTTTAAATTTACTTTACTTCAAAATTTAACTAAAACTTAACTTAATTTTAATTTAATGAATTAAATGTTTATCTTAATTTAACTTATCGTTAAACCTTGATAAATTATAACTTATTAAACTTGCAAACTAACTTACTCTAAACTTAGTTAATCCTAATTTAACTAACTTAAGTTAAATCCAACTAAACCTTAAAGATTAAGTAAATTAAAATTAAATTTCAACTAATACTTTAATTAATTAATTAACTCAATAATTTAAGTTAATTAATCAAATAATAACTAAGTTATTTAATTGAGCTAAGTAAAAGTTAATCAATAACTTATTGATAATGATTAACTATTATTATGTTAGTACCAAATTGTTACATTTAGCCTAATATCTAAATTAATTAACTTAATTCTAGATTAATCCTTAAAGGATAACTTATTAATAATTAATGGTTAATCAAACTTAATGGGGGAATAGAAAATACAGTTTTTTCAAATTTTTTGTTTTTTCAAATCAATATTCCCAACACTAATTCCCCTAGATACATAGTTAGAACTCCTTGTTGCTAACAAGGGTAACCAAAATATGTCATCTTAAGGGGGAGGGTTGAAAATGTTGGGTCACTTCGGTAGATAGAGGGGGGCTCATTCGCTTGCTTTGTAGATGTTGATTTGCAGTAGATAGAATTGAAACCAAACTCTCTAATACTAACACGTAGATTTATTTGGTATCCACCTCAAGAAGAGCTGACTAATCTAAGGATCTACACATCGAGCGCACTCTCCACTAAGAAAATAACTCCTTGGAACAACCGAAGGTGGAGAAACCTCGTACAAGACTCTCAATACAAACAAGAAGAAATACAAGAAAACCTTACAAGATTTACAACAAAGATGCTCTCTTCTTGTTTGGAAATGTCTCTTGATACTTGGAAATGCAGTAGTACTTTACTCCAAGAATCTTCAAGAACTGGTGGTGAGAATCAAAGAAGAAGCGGAGAAGAAACTCGTCTAAGCGCTATAGAGTTTGAACTTCACTGTCGCCTTTATACTTCACAATCTAGGGCTCCCAATCAATTGTGTATGCTCCCAATCAATTACCACGACAGATCCCAGCGATCCCAACCGTACAAAGCTTGCAACTTGCGCAACGGTCATATCCCAATCGATTGAGGAGGCTTTGATCAATCGACTGATCGATTCAGAGCACCTCTATACTCTTGCAGATAAAGCTAGAATCGATTGACCTATCGATTCCTTCTGCCTCACGATCTTGTGACAAAACAAGCACCAATTGATCAACTGGTCAATTGGAGTATCCCAATCGATCGACTGATCGATTGGGGAGCACACAGTGCTCTTCACGAGCGGCCTCCAATTGATCACCTGATCAATTGGCCTAACCCCAATCGATCGACTGATCGATTGGTTTGTCCTTTCTTGCAAAGCTCTCCTAATCGATAAACCGATCTATTGGGCTTTTGTTTAATCAATCGACTGATCAATTGACTAACCCTAACTTGACCAACTCAACTCTAGGGTCATATACTCAACATCCGATCAACCGTGACCTCTTGGGACTCGATTATGTCAAGTATCTGGTTAACCTTGACCTATTGGGATTTCATTGCCAAGCGCCCAGTCAATCCTTTGACCCACTTGGACTTTTCTAGCTGTGCCAAGTGTCCGGTCCTCCATGATCCACTTAAACTTCCAAACACTAGGTGTCTAGTCATGCACCTTGGACCCACCGAGATTTCCACATACCTGGGTTCATTCATCAGGACTTCCTTACTACCTAGCTTCACTCACTAGGGCTTTCAAACTGCCTGACTTCACTTACGAAGACTTTCAAACTGCCTAGCTTCATTCACCAGGACTTTCCCATTTGTCTAGCTTCACTCACTAAGTCTTTCACCTAGTTTCACTCACTAGGATTTTTCAACTGCCTAGCTTCATTAACTAGGACTTCTCAGTCAAGTATCTGGTCAACCTTAACCTACTTGACTCTTCTTCACACCAAACTGGTCAATCATTGACCAGAGGAGAATTGCTAACAATCTCTCCAAATGGACGATTACACCTACAATCTCCAAACATTGTCAAACGTTAAAACTCAAACACCACGACTCAAACTGTAAACTTGAGTCAATTCAATCTTAGTCAACTTGGTCAACTTGACCTAAGGAAATTGCACTAACAATCTCCCCCTTTTTGATATTTGATAATATGTTTAAGTTAGGCTAATCCCAGAGCCTCAACTTCTTCTTCATGCCACAGCGTGAATGAGGGTTTTCTTTATTCTCCCTCTTAACTCAAGGGTTTTCACAATCTCCCCTTGTGAATATGGAGAATTTCCTAACTTAAACCCTACATTCTCCCCCTTTGGAACACATCAAAAACTCTCCTCCTAAAGAGTTATCCACATGTTGTTCAACAACCTTCCTTGTTGTTCAAAACACCACAATGAAGGTTCTATACCCTTCATTGTGCCCAATGCTTAACCTTGAGCATTAATCCATCATTCAATGCTCATCCCAAAGCATTTATACTCAACCAATGAAGATATCCAATCTTCCATTATTTTCTATTGCTCAACCTTGAGCATTCATCATCATGAAGGTTTCCAACCTTCCATTGTTTCATCGTTTACAAAGAAAATGTAAATTATATTTCTAAGCAGTACCTCCCCCTCAAAACATGCTCTAAGTTTTCATCATTGCACCAACAATGACTTGAAAATCCTAAAACTATAGGAAACCCAAAATTTGAAGTTTTGAGATCTAAAAATTAATATTGAATGCAAACCTCATCCTAAACTTCAAGTTAGTCTCCTTTAACCAATCCAAATTTTTTTTTATCAAGAAAACTACCCTTAAATGATCATCAATGAATTTATTAGGGTTTAGGGTGGTTAACACGACTAAACATGGCTTAATGGACTGAAATCAGACCATTTCAGCCAAAAATCAACTTTTCAATCAATTAAAGTTGAGACTCAATCTATTGAAACCTTTCAATCGATCCACTGATCGATTCAATAAGGCTTGCTGTGAGAAAGCTATTTGAATCGATCAGCTGATCGATCCATATAGGGTTCAGTCGATTAGTTGATCAATTCTACAAGCTTCTATTCGCGGAAAAACCCAATTCAATCGATCGACAGATTGATTGAACATCCTCAATTGCTTAACTAATCAATTGGGTTTCTGATTTTCTAAAATCAAGTTTCAGCTAAAATTCAGAAATACCTCCAATAATTCTACAAAATTCTAAAAATCATGAAAATTTATGTAGACATTATTTAAGATATATACTATCATGAAAAAAAAATAGTTTTCTAAGAAAATACATCTTATTTTCAAAGATTGACACAAAATTGGGAACCCTTGAAAAACTTCAATGTTTCTTCCAAGTTTGTGTCTAACTCTTCAATGGTGATTGCTATCAAATGATAGACTTCACCAAGGATTTCCAAAGACATTTTGAAATAATTTTCAAAACTAAGTTTCAACTATATTCTTTGGGCTAGATGCACATGACTTATACATTAGCTTTCCCAATGATTGGATAACCTATAACTATGTATTTTGGATGAAATTAAAACTCAAAAGATGTACTAAATTAATATCTTGAGTTTTGTTCATCTTCCTAATCTCCCACATGTATCTAATGTGTACTAAAACACATACAAGTCAAGTTATAGTCTTTGTGATATGTAGATTTTGATTTTTTGCCTTAAACTAAGAGATCATGCATATCTATCTAGGCATTTTAAAATTGATCATCCACCTAGGATGTCACTTGCTGATTAATGTTATTGTCCTTAATTACAAGAAACTTAAAATAATGCATGAAAATGATTATGGCATATATCAAAATGGATAATTTTTAAAAGAAAACTTACTATAACTATATGATGTATGTATGACATGACATGATATTTTTATATTTTTATTTTTCATAATAAATATGAATGTAACATATAATGTCATGACACATGAAGAGCAAACAATTATAGTAATTTAGATAATCTAGGTATATATATATATATATATATATATATATATATATATATATATATATATATATATATATATATATATATATATATATATACCTAGATTACCTATCTAAGTATCCCTAATTAATTTTCTTAACTAAAATTTATCCTAAGTTGCCCTCATCATCAAAGAAAATGCTAAAATCCCAACTTGACATTTATTTCACCTTTTCTTATTTGTGCCAATTTAAATTAATCACAATTCCTCAAATTTTGACACATTTTACTCTTACAAAAGAGTAAACAATAAATCCTTCTTCTTTTCAAGGAGTACAACTACCTTGAAAATACCCTCCAAGTGTCAACTTTTTCAGAGTTAGGTTAACTACCCTTCCAACTGGAGTTGACACTTTCTAGACCCATCTAGGATGTAGAGAACGCATTCTTAGAAATCCAAAATATATTGATGCTCCTTGGGTATGCTAGGTACTCATTAGAGATAACTTCCCTAGTAACCTTCCAAGGCGTCTTAGAAGCTTTGGTCATGTTGGGCTCTACTAGGTCAACTTTAGGGATAACTTCCCTTGTGACCTTCCTAGTGACTTTCTTAGGCTTCTTAGAAGCCTTAGTCATATTGGTCTTCTCAATGTTAACTCTAAGGATGGACTCCCTTGTAACCTTGACTTGACCCCTAGACCTAGGATTGGTTCCATAACTATATAGAATCGTATGGTATGACGCCACATCCTTCTTGGATTTAGGTTTGTATCCCAACCCTCTATGGTCATTGGATGGTTCTTGTTTATCTATTCCTAAACCTAGGTTATGTCCATTTGACCCCCTTTAAGATTCTTTCCATCTTCTTTAGGGTCTTCTTTAATTTATCAAGCCTTAATCTCAAGGCTTGGCTTTCAATCCTTAAATCCATAGATTTGAAATTTTCTTGATTCTCATGAGCATTTTTATTTTTAGACATATATCTAAAATTCTTAGAGTTCTTGCCTAATTTGTTATCTACCTTCCTAACCTTAGGTGAGGTAGTTTTTGCATGATACGTTACATATTTTTCCTTAATCCTATCATGCTTCCTATTTTCATGATAAATAACATTAAAATGATATAACCTCGGGCTAGTTTGCTTTTTATCACATGTCCAAGGAACTGGTTCAATAAATGATACCTTAAGTTTCCCCTTAGAAGCTCCCCCTTGATTTGAGCTTCCTCCTTTGACTTTGGCCAGATTCTTCCCCTTTAGGCACTGACTTCAGTAATGCCCATTTTGTTTACACAAGAAACACACAATGTGCTCCTTGCTCTTGTGTACCATGGGGCTAACCTCCTTGGGCTTCTCCTTGCCCTTTGGTGCCACTTAGCTCTTTTTCTTAGCTAATTTGACACACTTACTCTTTTAGTGTCCTTTTTCCCTATACTCAAAATAAATGATATAATATTTATTATTTACAATTAAAATTCTTATACCTTTACTTGTAGGGGTGTCACTTCATTTGATCCGGATGAAGAGACTTCTTCTTGATAATGTTCCACGCTACCCCTCAATCCATGAGGTGGAGGCCTCTTCATCTTCATCCTCGTGCATATGAAATAAGGAGTATACTCCTTTGCCTTTGTCTTTGTGCTCTCTAGAGGATGAATCTTCTACTTCTTCTTTTGATGTTGAGCATCTCTCAACTTCAGATTCCTCTTCTTCTTGATCCAATGAGTTGCCCTCTTTGGATTCTTTGTGATTTTGTATAGTGGAGGGATCTTCATGGATTCTTGCCAATTTGCTCCAAAGCTTCTTGACATCCTTAAATTCTCCTATCTTGCTCAAGATATTGCTAGGCAATAAATTAACCAAGAGCTTGATCACTTTATCATTGGCCTCACATCTTTGGATTTGCTCTTGACTCCATTTGCTCCTTTTGATGAGTTTGCCTTTTGAATCTCTTGGAGCTTGAAAGTCTTCCATTATAGCAAACTATTGCTCTATCTCCATCATTAAGAAGTTTTGATTCTTGATTTCCAAGAATCGAAGCTCGTGGATGTGAATGGTGGAGGCATCCTTGTGTTGTATCCAAGTTCATCTTGGAAATTCATTTGAAGTTGAGCTTTTGAAATCTTTGACTTGATGAAATTGGTGCTTCAACTTCTTTTTCCTCTAGCTCATTGCCCTTCCGATGATGAGTCTGGTGAAGAGCGACCTTGCTCTGATATCACTTATTGAGTTACTTTGGAAGCTAGAGGGAGGGTGAATATGTAATATACTAAAAATATAATAAAGATTTAAATATAATTCAAATGTGACATAATTAAATTATTTTAGGGAAAACAAATATTTTTGGAAGATAATTTATTATGAAACAGGTTTATATGAATTTTTTATATTTACTGGATTTTTTTTTAATTTTATAGGAGTCTTTTTATGTTTTATGGGGATAAACTGGATCAAAAGAAAGCTTGTTTTTGAATACTCATTTAAAGAAGGAGTTGATTGAGATAAAATTAGGTTTTTGGTTATTAAACCCTAAGTTCGATTATGGCTGCCTCCCTCCTGTATGTTCGCGCGACACTATGTGCTCGACCACCGCCGCGCTTCCTTCCGTCCGCCTGAGAACTCCTCCGGCCATCGAGAGTAGACCTACCTCCCCATGAGCATCAACGGTTGTCCATTGCCACACTAGTCTCCTCCACCGCTGCTCCGTACCGTGATCCGATGCTATCGCGACGCCATGCAACAATGGCACTGCACGCACCTCTGTGGACACCAGCGTCCTGTTTGTTCCCGGTGATGACCTCGTACGTGTGACGATGCCGCCATGCATTGACGTCGCTGTACGATGATGCCACTGCTGTGCATCTCTGTTGACTGCCGCAACCTCGAGCCACCGTGTTGCATCCCACTGATTGCCGTGATCGCCAACCACCAGCGCTATCCATGCAGGCGATCAATTCCGGTGTCGTTGTTGGAAACAGAAATTATGGGAGAAGAAAAAAAGAATTATAGAAGGAAAAAATGTGGAAGAGGAGAAATAACTCTATGTAGAAGAGGAGTAGAAGAAAATAGAAAACTCAACTTGTTCATTCATGAAAAAGAAGTACATATTTATAGGCTTACTGGATAAGCACTAATATGAGATAATCATGATATTTTTTAAAAAAAATTCTATCTCCACGAACTCTTATCAAAATTATCAATTCATCAAGTTCTATCTTTATCCTATCTCTAGACAAGACTTGTCACCTCACCATTCTATCTCCATAAAATTTTATCAACAACTTTTATCTAAAAATCAAGTTTAATTTCCAACACCCCCTCTTAAACTTGATTTTGTGACTCCAAGCAAATATCGCATTTTGATGAAGTCTTCAAATTTGAGTGGCTTGGTAAAAATATCAGCAACTTGATCTTGAGACTTTATGTATTCCACTTGCACCTCTTTTCTTGTAATACATTCTCTGATATAGTGAAAACGCATATCGATGTGCTTGCTTCTATCATGGAAGACTGGATTTTTTGCTAGTGCTATTGTAGACTTGTTATCAACTCGTATCTTGGTTGTCTTTTCTTGTGGTAAACTTAACTCATTCAATAAATTTCTGAGCCAAACAGCATGACAAACACATGAAGTCGCAGCCACATACTCTGCTTCACAAGTAGAAAGTGTGACAATAGGCTGTTTTTTCGACATCCAAGTGAAAGCTGTATCTCCCATAAAGAACACAAATCATGTAGTGCTCTTTCTATCATCTATATCTCCACCCCAATCACTATCACTATATCCTTCAAGTTTGAAGTGGTTAGATGTTGAATAAAGTAATCCAAAATCTATCGTAGCTTTGATATAGCGCAAAATTCTCTTAGCGATCTTAAGCTGGGTAGTAGTTGGATCTTCCATGTAGCGACTAACAAGTCCAACAGCATAAAGAATACCAGGCCTTGTGCACGTCAAGTATCGTAAACTTCCAACCAAACTCTTAAAAAATGTTGGAT
Source organism: Zingiber officinale (assembly GCF_018446385.1). Classification (NCBI taxonomy): domain Eukaryota; kingdom Viridiplantae; phylum Streptophyta; class Magnoliopsida; order Zingiberales; family Zingiberaceae; genus Zingiber; species Zingiber officinale. The sequence goes on along the minus strand of NC_056002.1, from coordinate 116,784,308 downwards.
CAACTTTTTCTTCTTCATCATGCTTTGATAGCTTGACTCCACATTCTACTGGGGTATTTATAGACTTACTGTTATCCATCCTGAACTTCTTTAATATCTCTCTTGCATAACCTGCTTGTGAGATGAAGCTTCCATCTTCCCTTTGGTTCACTTCAATGCCCAGATAGTATGTCATGAGCCTAATATCAGTCATTTCAAACTCTTTAGTCATCACTTCTTTAAATTCTCCAAACATACTTGGATTGCTTCCTGTGAAGATCAAGTCATTGACATATAGACATACAATCAAAACATCTTTATCCTTACTCTGAATGTATAATGCATGTTCATAAGGACATTTGATAAAGCCTTTCTCTTGCAGGTGCTTGTCTATTCGGCTAATCCATGCCCTTGGTGCTTGCTTTAACCCGTAGAGAGCCTTCTTCAATTTTAGAACTCTGTCTACTTGTCCTTTAACTTCATAACCTGATGGTTACTGAATATAGACTTCTTCTTCAAGAACTCCATTTAAAAAAGCAGATTTTACATCCATTTGATGTATTTTCCACTTATTTTGAGCTGCTAAAGCAATGATTAGTCTGATAGTTCCTAATCGAGCAACAGGAGCGAATACCTCATCATAATCAATGCCAGATCTTTGACTGTAGCCTTTTGCCACCAATCTTGCTTTATATCTTTCAACTTCTCCTTTGACATTCTTCTTTATTTTGTACACCCACTTCACACCAATCGCCTTATGTCCTTTAGGAAGTGCAGTTAACTCCCATGTGTCATTCTTTTCTATCGCCTTGATTTCTTCATCCATCGCATCTTTCCACCTTTTGCTCTTTATAGCTTCTTGGAAATCTATAGGCTCGCAATCTGCAAAAAGGCAAAATAGAGTAATATTATCTTGATTTTAAGTTACCTCATAAATGTCTCGTAAGCTTCTAAAGCGTGGTACTCTCTCACTTGAAGTTGATGCAGATGAATTTCCTTGAGTACTTGATGTTGGTGTTACTAGTGGAGTAGTAGGTTCCTCTCTTGTTTGCTCCACCACCCTTGGTTGCTCCACCCTTAGTTGCTCCACATCTTCTTCTTCAAAGCACGGGAAGAAGTTGTAATCTTCATTTCGAGATTCCCAATTCCATTCTTCTTCATTAAATATGACATCTCGGCTGATGATTGTCTTCCCAGTATCTGGATTGTATAACTTATACCCTTTTGAGTTAGTATCATAACCAATAAAAATAAACTTCTTACTTTTATCATCCAATTTGCTTCTTGATTGATCAGGCACATGAACGTGGGTTATACTTCCAAAAACTTTTAGATGAGAAATCTCAGGCTTCCTTCCGCTCCACGCTTCTTGTGGTGTCTTGCCCCACACACTCCTTGTTGGTGATCGGTTGGATAAGTATACTGCACATGCAACCACTTCTGCCCAAAGTTCCTTTGGTAGCCTCTTGCTTTTGAGAATGCTCCTTGTCATGTCAAGGATGGTTCGATTCTTTCTTTCTGCCACTCCATTTTGTTGAGGGGATCTTGGAACTGTCAAGGGTCGTCGTATTCCATTGGCTTCACAAAATTCTTGAAACTCCTTTGAGGTAAATTCTCCTCCTCGATCAGAACGCATAGCTTTGACCTCGAGACCACTCTCCTTTTCTATGGTAGCTTTAAATTTCTTGAATATGCTGAAGACCTCCGATTTTTGCTTCAAGAAGTATACTCAAGTTTTCCGAGAAAAATCATCTATGAAAAGAATGAAATAATTGCTCTTACCAAGTGAACTTGGCTTTATCGGACCGCAAACATCTGTATGTATAAGTTCAAGAGGCTTTTGAGCTCTTGAACTTGACTCCTTTGGAAAACCTCTTCTAAATTGCTTTCCAAGTAGACATGCTTCACAAACTTGATCAAGATGTTTGATGCAAGGTAGTCCTCTCACCATCTCTTTCTTTGAAAGCAGTTCTAGTCCTCCGAAATTGAGATATCCAAATCGAAGATGCCATAGCCAAGTGATGTCTTTGTAACAAGCTTTGAGACAGTTAACAACATCATTTTGAATATTAAGTAAGAACATTCTATTTTTTGACATATGCACCTTAGCAATTAAGCAACCAATATGATCTTTCAAGATGAGCATACCATCTTTTAGATGAATATCATATCCTTTTGCCAAAAGTTGTCCTAAGCTTAGGATGTTGCTCTTCATATTTGGTACAAAGAAAACATTTGAGATAAATTCATGTTTTCCATTCTTCAAACGGATGAGAATGTTACCTTTGCCTTTTACCTCAATCTTTGATTCATCTCCGAAGGATACATTACCACCAACTGATTCATCAAGCTCTACGAACATGTTTCTTTTCCCGCACATATGATTGCTTGCACCAGTGTCGAGATACCAAATTGTATCTTCTTCTCTTTCATTATCTTTATACGCTAGCAGTAGGGTGTCATCTTCTTCTTTCCTTTCTTCCATATAATTTACTCTTTCATATACTTTATTCTTGGGCGATCTACATTCTTTTGCATAATGTCCAAATTTGTCACAATTGTAGCACTTAACTTGAGATTTATCGTACCTCGAGTTTGTATACCCTCTTCCACATCCTCTTGTTGAATGTTCTCCTCTTTCATTGTTGTTGTTGGAGACCCATCCTTGCTCATTAGAACGGCCTCGTCCATATCCACGACCTCTTCCCTGTTGACTTCTATTATTACTGGAGCTTTCATCTTTCTTTGTCGGTTGAAGAGTCGTCTTTAGGAGTTGTTGAGTAATTTCTTCATTTATCTTCTTCTTTTCTTCATGGGCTTGTAATGAACCCAGCAGTTGCTCAATCGTCATGACTTGTAGATCCTTGGTCTCTTCGATGATGGTTGTAATGCTATCAAATTTTGAATCCAATGATCGAAGAATTTTCTCAATGATAGTTACTTCTTCTAGTTTCTCACCATTTCTCTTTAGTTGATTGGAAATGGTAGAGACTCTAGAAAAATAATCTGATACTAACTCACCTTCTTTCATACGAAGAGCATCAAATTGACGTCTTAATGTCTGAAGTCGTACCTTTTTTACTTTTTCTTCTCCTTGATATGAGACTTGGAGCTTTTCCCATGCTTGCTTGCACTTTTCTCAAAACCATCCTCATCTAAAGCTTGATAAATGAGGAAGAGAGCCTTCTTGTCTCTCTTTCTTAAATCTCTCAGACTGTCTTTTTCAGTTGGAGATAACGTCGAGTCATCACGAGGCTCAACGTAGCCTTTTTCTATAACTTCCCAAACATCATGAGCTCCAAGAAGCGCCTTCATCTTGATACTCCAATTGTCATAATTACTCGCTTTGAGTACTGAAACTTGGAAGGGAACCATACCTCCATTAGTCATAGCTCTGATACCACTTTGTTGGAAACAGAAATTATGGGAGAAGAAAAAAAGAATTATAGAAGGAAAAATGTGGAAGAGGAGAAATAACTCTATGTAGAAGAGGAGTAGAAGAAAATAGAAAACTCAACTTGTTCATTCATGAAAAAGAAGTACATATTTATAGGCTTACTGGATAAGCACTAATATGAGATAATCATGATATTTTTTCATTTTTTTTTTAAATTCTATCTCCACGAACTATTATCAATTCATCAAATTCTATCTTTATCCTATCTCTAGACAAGACTTGTCACCTCACCATTCTATCTCCATAAAATTTTATCAACAACTTTTATCTAAAAATCAAGTTTAATTTCCAACAGTCGTGTCCCTCTCTTCCCCTTGTCGGCCCCGCTGGACACCTTCCTCCACCTTTCCGCGAGTGTGACAACCTTCTGTTCACCAACCATCAACATCATTTTTCTCCGACCACATCGCAAGGAGTCACCGACCACCTGATTGTTGTTTCCTCACCACTAGCAGTCGATCGTCGATCAACCCCCACCTAGAGCAGATCACCGACACCACTTCCTCACCTTACCGTGAGCAGGCAGCACTGCTCGATCTCAGTCGAGCAACACCGAAGCTCCAGTAACTGCTGTCGTAAGCCAATCCGCCTCCACTACCACTGTCGTACATCTTTGTTGTGTGTGCCTCTGTGCCACGGGAAAGGACGTTGTGCCACGGGAGAGGAAGTTGTGGGGTAACATAGTTTCTTAATTTTGATTGTTTGGTTATGAATTCATTAATTAGGGAAATAATTGATAATTAGATTATTAATCAAGTTATTAGTCTAAATTATGATTAATTGATGCAATAGTTGCTACTTAATCAATTAAATTGATAAGTTTAATTGATGATTCAATTAGTATGATTAATGTAGTTAGTTGAATTGTTATTCAATAGTTATAATAATAGTTGATTCATTTATGAATAAGCTTCTGATTAATTAATATTGATTAATTAATTTATAGTTAGATTAAGTTGATGAACTCATTAAGGAGTATTTGACTTAATTAATGATTAACTAACTCACTTATAGTTAATCGAATTATTAAAGAAATAATTGACTTAGATATTAATTAAGGGTTAACTAAGTTAGCTTAATTAACTTGATAGTTAACTTCATTGTTAAGAGGGTTACTCTAGTACTTAGATTGGATCTGTATCTTATACTTGTAGGACTTAAGCTCGGAGCATATAATTGATTTGATGACGGTTAGGATTATCTACAATGAGGTGGGTAGATTCTGCTTATCTTTTTGATAATTTTGATTATAGTGCATGATTATTTACTGCTATGCTTTGATGAGGTCGCAGATACTCGCTTACCTTAAGTCTGTCCTATTTCACTCCTAAGTTTTATACCTTATTGGTTATCCTTATATGTTGCTCTACTATTGATAGATATGTAGTTATGTTTAATATTCCTGATTGTGTTTATAGATATGCATGATACTACCATACCGTAGTATAGGACATTGGATATTCTGTTAAACCCCGTAGTAGATAATTTGACTCTGTGTTTATTATTCGGATTATCATACCGTAGTATAGGATATCGAGCATCTTGTGAAACATTCGTTTATTATTTCATGTTGTAGTGTAGGATATTGAGTATTTTAGTAGACCCTTGTTATATAGGCTCATGTCTATACATTAGTAGAATTATACCATGGTATAGTATTTCGATGATCCTACTAGACCCTTGGTTGCTATATCCTGTCTACCATTATCTCCCATTCGTGATTGAGAGAGTTGTCAGTGACCGTTAGATTATCCTGTCGACCATTGTCTCCCCTTCGTGGTTGAGAGAGTCGTCAACGACCGTCAGTATATCATGTCAACCATTGTCTCTCATTCATTATTGAGAGAATCATCAGTGACCATTAGTATTTCTTATCTTCCATGTGTGGTTGAGATAGAGTCGTTAGTGACCATTGATATATACCTTGTCTACCCATGGGATTATCCGTGGTAGAACATTCTCCCGCAGACGGTGACTAGTTATTGACCTGTCTACCCACGGGACCATCCGTGGTAGAGTGTTCTTTCGCATACAATGACTAGTTATTTGTCCTGACTACCCACGGGACCATCCGTGGTAGAGTGTTCTCCTACAGTCAGTGTTTGTTATATACTTGATACATGTCGGTCATATATTTGTGCGTGCAGGTTTGGATGTACTGTATGTACTCCCGAATTGTTGGTTATACTTGGTTGAGCATATTAGTGAAGCATTATGTTATTGATTATATTTTTGGTTAGCTAGTGATTATGTTGGGACACCTACATTGATTAGTAAGTATTTTACCTGAGACTACATCCTTTGATCTCTTGTCAGTATATTATTCATGCACTATCTTCTTCTACCCACTGAATGGTTGTACTCACTACCCTTTGCTTTTCCCTTGACTTTCAGGTTAGTAGATAGAGGAGGTGTTATGTCACTCAGAGGTCCTGGCTGCCAATCTGTCTTGAGTTTGATTTATGTTGAGTGATTCGCTTTATTGTTCTCATTGTTTATAGTTATTGTTCCTTCTGTTATGGAGTTTTGAGTGTTTCACATATGCATGCATATATACACGCATTATCATTTGTGACTTGGTGTTGTTATATTACATCGGTATTTTTATGTTGGCTTGAATTATATTACATCGGTAGTTTTGAATTGTCGCTAGGGGGTACCGTCCGGTTTGGAGGACAAGTATACCCTCGGGGTGTGACAGAATAGCTCATTGCGCTCATTCGCTTGCTTTGTAGATGTTGATTTACAGCGGATAGAATCAAAGCCAAGCTCTCCAATGCTAACACGTATATTTACTTGATATCCACCTCAAGAAGAGGTAACTAATTTAAGGATCCACACATCGAGCACACTCTCCACTAAGAAAATAACTCCTTCTAGGAACAACCGGAGGTGGAGAAATCTTGTACAAGACTCTCAATACAAAAAAGAAGAAATACAAGAAAACCTTACAGGATTTACAACAAAGATGCTCTCTTCTTATTTGGAAATGTCTCTTGATACTTGGAAATATGGCAGCACTTTACTCCAAGAATCTCCAAGAATTGGCGGTGATAATCAGATAAGAAAGAAGAAACTCGTCCAAGCGCTGTAGAGTTTGAACCTCGTTGTCGCCTTTATACTTCGTGATCTAGGGCTCCCAATCGATTGGGCATGATCCCAACCAATATAATTGGGCATGATCCCAATCGATTGCTATGTCAGATCCCAGCGATCCTAGCTGTCTAAAGCTCGCAACCTGTGCAACAGTCATATCCCAATCGATTGGGGAGACTTTAATCGATTGACCGATCGATTTAGAGTGTCTCTATGCTCTCGTAGATAAATTTGGAATCGATTGACTGATCGATTCCATCTACCTCGCGATCTTGCGATAAAACAAGCCCCAATCGATCGACTGATCAATTAAAGTATCCCAATCGATTGGCTGATCGATTGGGGAGCACACTGCACTCTTCACAAGCGACCTCCAATAGATCACTTGATCGATTGGCCTAGCCCCAATCGATCGGCTGATTGATTGGGCTATCCTTGCTCGCGAAGCTCCCCTAATCTATCAACCAATCGATTGAGCTATGGTTCAATCGATCGATTGATCGATTGGCCAACTCTAACTTAACTAATTCAAGTCTAGGGTCATAAACCCAACATCCGATCAACTATGACCTATTGGAACTCGATTATGCCTAGCATCTAGTCAACCTTGACCTGCTAGGATTTCGTTACCAAGTGTTCAATCAATCCTTTGATCTACTTGGACTTTTCTAGCAGTGCCAAGTGTCCAGTCCTCCATGATCCACCTGGACTTCCAAACACCAAGTGTTTGGTCACCCTAGATCCATCGAGATTTCCACATGCCTAGGTTCACTCATCAAGACTTCCTTACTGCCTATCTTTACTGACTAGGGCTTTCAAACTGTCTGACTTCACTTACCAAGACTTTCAAACTACCTGACTTCACTTACCAGGACTTTCAAACTGTCTGGCTTCATTCACCAGGACTTTCCCATTTACCTAATTTCACTCACTAGGTCTTTCACCTGGATTTTCTAACTACCTAGCTTCATTCACTAGGACTTCCCAGTCAAGTTTCGGTCAACCTTGACTTACTTGACTCTTCTTCACACTAAACTGGTCAATTATTGACCAGAGGAGAGTTGCTCCAACAATCACCCTAAATGGATGATTGCACCTGCAATCTCCAAACATTGTCAAACATCAAAACTCAAATATCAAGACTCAAACTTCAAACTTAAGTCAATTCAAGCTTAGTCAACAAAGTCAACCTTGACCTAAGAAAATTGTACCAACAGAAAATTCTTTCAAACATGTTAAAACTAAACAAGCATTTTTGAAAAATCTTTGGTTTTTGAAAACTCTTTTAAGTATTTTGAAAATATACCTTGAAAATATTTTTAACTGTTAGTTTGGATCTACTCCTAAAACATTTAAGAATAATTTTTAGATGAATATTATTTTTAAATAATATTAGGTTCAGGAGAGGATATTTGAAAACTACTTTCAAAAAAAAATTTATTTCAATTTTTTTTAAGTGTTGGTTCAAAAATACTTTTGAAATCTTGCTAAAACTTACTTTGCAACACATTATTGTTTGAAAAGTGTTTTGAAATCTATCTTGAAAAATATTTTGTAAAATTCTTGCAAAATTTAGCTTTTCAAAATATGTTATTTTTGTAAAATTCAATTTTCAAAACTTTGAAAACCATTTGTGTCACGCTCCGAAGGAGACCCTGCCCAATCAGAGGACAACATCTCCCCCCTTATGACAACATATGGCACCTGGATACATTGCCATAGAGGTATATATTGTTGGTGCAGGTTGCACTAATGGTCTAACTCAGGTTTTGATGAATGATAAAGTAAGTTAAGTTAGGTTTAATGTGATCTAACGATTTAACTAAGTGTGCAGGAGAAGTCCAGATAAGTCAACGGGCTGACCGAATATCGGGCAAGAAATCCAGCTAGGTTGACGGACTGACTGGATAGTTGGTAGGAAGTCCAGATAGGTCGATGGGCTGACCAGATAGCTAGCATGAAGTCCAGACAGGTCGACGGGCTGATCGGATGTCTGGCAAAGCGGTAAGTTAAGGTAAGTTGCTGGAGGAGAGTGACTTGGTGAGAACACGTTCCCCGTTTGAGGGAACAATAGGCGTCGATCCAACTTAGATCTATTTGGAAAATCTAAGTTGAGATCTTGACTAGATTCTAGTCTCGAGGAGACAGAATCTAATTACTACTCTTGACTATAATTGTGCTAACACTTATTTTGCAAGGTAATATAAGTTTTATTATCTAGGACTAACTCTATTTTACAAGAAATAAAGGCTGCTGGAAAAGTTGGTCCGAGCGCTTGGATTGGTCTGAGTGTCCGAAAGCGGTCTAGGGGCTCGAAATGCCCAAAATCAATCTTGTCGCCAGCTTGGAGCGCATTGATTAGATGGCTGATGTCATGGTCCATGCACAATGAGACGAGCTATTAAGATTAGGGGGAGGTTTTATTTTAAATTGTCATATTTATTTATAATATGTTTAATTGTCATATTTAAACTTTTTACTTGTTTGTTTAACACTAATCTTAACTCGGGTTGATGTACATCAAAAACGGAGAGATTGTAAGTATTCCAAGTTGGTTTAATATGAGCAACCGAGTTAAGTTAAGTCATGTATCTTTTTAATGTCTTGTATCTAAGTGTGCAGGAACTTAGGAATACAAAAGGTCAAGTGGAAGACATGACAAGCGAGAAGGGTGACACGGGAAATGGATCGACGGGCCAGTGCATTCGAGAGATGAAAAGTTATGGAAGAGTACATCAATGGATGAGAAGGATGTGCTTAGAGCATTAGAGGGATGAGAAACCAGAGAGGAAGCATGCTCAAGGAGAAGATTTGAGTTGGGTTCGGATAAGCTCAACTCTGGATGATCGGAGCATCACCCAAGATAGAGTTGTTCATTCTCGAATGAACAGTATCGAGGTACCTCCAAGATGCTTGGAGGCGCCTGTTGGAACCTTGACGTCACTAGGGGGGTGAATAGCGACTCACCCAACGTTTGCTTCCTATAATGGTTATTATGCACAGCGAAATACAAAAATAAATACTAACAAGAGAAAGCAAACTTAACATGTTGATTTAATGTGGTTCGGAGATAAGGCTCCTACTCCACAATTGTCCGTAAAGTGGACGATCCCGATCCATCGATGGATGACTCCCCGAAAAACCTCCGGCTAGCTTGAGTAGCTCCTTGTGGGTGGAGAAACCTCGCCACAAACTCGCACAAGCTCTTAATCACTTAAGAAGACCTTGGAGACTCTAATAGGGGTTAACCACCTCTATTTTTGTCAATCATGGCCAAGCACCCTGAGCTCTCTTTAATAGAGCTCGGGAGAAAATACTTAACTATATTTATCGCCACCAGTTGACTGGTACAACCACCAGTCAACTGGTCATAAGTGAAATTCGACCATTACAAGTCAATGGTCGGTTACCAGTCAACTGATGAAAATGTCAGTCGACTGCTATAGTAACATTACAGTAGTGCTACAGTAATGCTGTAGTACTGCTATATTGCACAATAAAATTTTACACTGAGTACAATCTCTCATGCACTCATCCTTGCCCGCACAACTTATACCTAGCCTTCTAACCTCCTCCATCAGCCTTGCGTCCCTCGGATGCCTCCTCATCCTTCACGCATTGTCTTCTGGAGTTTCCACTAGCCTTGTCATCATTGTCGGGTCTTCACTGCCAAGAGCCACGCTCCGGGACTTCATCCTTTGTCAAGTCACACTTGGACTTACATTGTCAAGACTACATACTTGGACTTACACCGCTAAGACTCACCCTTAGACTTTCCTCCTTTGCCAAGATCACCCTTGGAATTTCCTTGTTATACCTATATCCTGCACACTCACAGTGCATATCAAATACAACAATAAATCTAACTTAAACCTTTGCCCAAACATTAAAACCTAAGGTACCGAGATTGCTCCAACAGCGCCTTCAATGAACTGTAGTCGTTGGTTGACCGTTGAAAAATGGATAAAACCTTATCCACTTGGAGGTGCCCTAGATAGCTTTAGAGGCGCTTTCAAGCAACGATAACTTTTTTAGGAGGCTATAAATAGATCCCTGGACGTTGGAATTATTTAATCAATTATTGTATTCAACTTCCTAACTATTTCTGAGCTTTCAAAGACAGTAAGAGGATACTCCTCCTTCACGAAGGAGATTTTTAGTGGAGCTTTCAATTACCTTGGATTAACAACCACTTGGATTGTAACTGTAAGTACCCTATATTAGTTTTTATGTGATCAACCAAGTTATGTTAGGTCCTATATTGTTTTGATGTCTTGTGTCTGAGTATGTAGGAACTTAAGAACACAAGAAGTCAAGTAGAAAACATAGCTAGTGAGAATGATGGCATAGAAAGTGAGTCGACGAGCTCGGTGCATCCAAGGGATGAGGTGTTATGGAAGAGTACATCAGTCGACAAGCCTACAGTGCATCTGAGGGACAAGAAGCCGGGGAGGAAGCCTGCTCGAGGAGAAGACTCGAGTTTGGTTCGAGTGAGCTCAATTCTGAATAATCGGAGCCCAGCAAGCGGGATATATCTAGCAAAGGCACCTTAGGATCAAGTGAAGGCGCCTCGACCACCATGCGCTAAGGCACCTCAAGCATTAATGAAGGCGCCTTAAGCAGAGGCACAAAGGCACCTTCCAACGTGGCAGAAACGTTGGCGATCGTTATGTTGGTGCAACCTTAGGTCAAGGTTGACCTGGTTGACCCGACTCGAGTTGACGTGACTCGAGTTGTATTTTGATGTTTGACTTGGGGAGATTGTCGGTGCAACCTTAGGTCAAGGTTGACCTAGTTGTGTTGCATGTTGATGTTTGACACTCGTGAGAGAGTTCTATTCTTGATGTGGGACAAGAATAGATGTTTGGGAGATTATTGGTGCAACCGTAGGTCAGGGTTGACCTGGTTGACCTGATTCGGGAAAAGTCCAAGTATGGAGACTTGGCACGGAAAAGTCCAAGTAGGGAGCTTGGCACTGGAAAAGTCCAAGTATGGAGACTTGGCACGGAAAAGTCCAAGCAGGGAGCTTGGCACGCGAAAAGTCCAAGTATGGAGACTTGGCACTGGAAAAGTCCAAGTATGGAGACTTGGCACTGGAAAAGTCCAAGTATGGAGACTTAGGCAGTTGGAAAGTCCTGGTGAGTGAAGCCAGGTAGTGGGAAAGTCCTAACTGGGATGTTAGGCAGTGTGGAAAGTCCGGGTAAGTGAAGCCAGGTAGTGGGAAAGTCCTAACTGGGATGTTAGGCAGTGTGGAAATCCTGGTGAGTGAAGCCAGGTGGAAAGTCCTGGTGAGTAAAGCCGGGCAAGGGAAAATCCAGATGGATCAGGGATGATCGGACTTCTGGTGTTGGAAAGTCCAAGTAGGTCAAAGGGATTGACCGGACACTTGGCAGGGAGTTCTAGCAGGTCAAGGGAGTGACCAGATGCTAGGGATGAAGTACCAATAGGTCAAGGTTGACCGGATATTGGTTTGGAAGTCTTGGGACTTGGTTTGGGCAAAAACCAAGCTCTGGATCGGTCACCAGACCGATCCAGTGATACCTTGTTTGCTCTGATCGGTCTGGTGACCGATCAGATACCGAACAGAAACTCTCTGATCGGTTACTGATCGGTCTGGTGACCGATCAGCAAGAAGAAAGGCAGGCTGATCGGTCCACAGACCGATCAGGCCATGTCCTGATCGGTCTGGGGACCGATCAGGAGACGATGTCGCGGAAGCACAGCCAGAGTTGGGATCGGTCTGTGGACCGATCCAGCTGTAGCCTGATCGGTCCACAGACCGATCAGAGTACGCACAGAAGGTTCTGTGCACTAACTGATCGGTCTGGGGACCGATCAGCACAGGGCCTGATCGGTCCGTAGACCGATCAGGGTTCTAGCCGTTGCGACGCAACGGCTAGTTTCTTCGCTGTCTTCTTCGCAGGTATAAAGGGGTCGAGGGCTGCTGCTGCGCGACAACTTCTTCCTCTTCTTTCTACTGAGCTGCTGTTGTGCTCTTGAGCTTTGTTGAGTTCCGAAGCTTCGTGTGAGCTTCTACGACTGGTTTCCTGCTGTTGTAGGCGTCGCTTGAAGCTGCTGCTTCATCCAGTCGAAGAGAAGGCAAGTAAGTGAAGGTTTTACAGTTGTATTGTATTTTGCTTCTTGCTGTATACTCCTTCTTGTATTGCTTTTGCAAAACTTTGTGGCGAGGTTTCTCCACCCAGAAGGAGTGATTATTAGCCGGTTCTCCGGGGACTCATCCACCGACGGATTGATAGGGCTCGTCCACCTTACGGACACGCCGAGGAGTAGGAGTTTATCTCCGAACCTCGTTACATCGACGCGTTGAGGTTTGATCTTCTTGTTTTCGTTTCTTGTTCTTATTTCCGCTGCGCTAACCCTAGTTTGTAGAAAGAAACGCGAACGATTTGGGGCGGCTATTCACACCCCCCTCTCTAGCCGAGGACCATCGATCCCAACAAGTGGTATCAGAGCGAGGCCGCTCTTCGTCGGATCAACACCCGTGGGAGCAAAGCTAGAGAATGGATCTCTATGGAGAAGATGTCACCATTCCACCTTTCTACGAATGCGGCGACTTCGCGTATTGGAAGGTAAGGATGAAGTATTTTCTTATGACTAACATAATGAATTGGTTTTGTGTACAAGAAGGTTTTACTCCTCCGGTGGATGAAGAAGGAAAACCACTTGAGAAGAAGGAGTGGACAAGAGAACAAATTCACAAATCCGAAATCAACGAAGAGGTAACGAGAATAATTGAATTTTCATTGCCTACTAACATTTTGTGTAAGATAGGATACAACAATGCCAAGGAGTTGTGGAACAACTTGGCCAAGTACCATGAGGAGAGCTCCACCTCAAGCCATGAAGAGGAGCCTAGTGAGCCAAGTAGCTCACATCATGGAGGGAGCGAATTGGAAGTTGAGGGCTACTCAATATCCAAGGAAGAAGAGGAGGAGAGTTCCTCTTGTTCAAGTTCGGAGCAAGAAGAAGAAGTTTCCACCTCCGGAAGGGTTGAAGAAGAAAGCTCACACCCATCCCCAAACCTAGGTAACTCAAGCATCTCAATTTCAAATAAGTTACATATAATATGCTTTGAGTGTAGGGAGTGTGGACATTACAAGAGCAAATGTCCAAAGAGAGTTAGGAAGACTCCACCGGCACCAAAGGTCAAGGAAGCCAAAGTCCCAACACGCAAAGGCAAGAAGCACATGGTGTGCTTTCAATGCAAGCAACGGGGACACTATAGGAGCCAATGTCCGAAGAGGAGGAAACCTCACAAGGACAAGGGATGCACATCGATAGGGGGAGCTAAGGCAAACCCTAAGGTAACCTCTAAGGTTCATTATTGCAATTCTAATAAAACTCATGCTAGTAGTTTTGTTGCAATTGTTAATAATGATAAGCATGTTAACTTTAGGAACCAATACATGTGCTTAGGAGCTAAACATGTTAGCCTAGATAGGGATACTACTAGGAATGCTAACCCTAGGATTAACACTTCTAAGGTTAAGAAAACCCTAGGTAGAAACCCTAAATCAACTAGACATATGCCTAGGAATACCTCAAGGAAGAGTGATAAATCAAAAATTGAGGTATTAGAAAAGGAGAATCAAGTCTTGAGGTCAAGGCTTGATACCCTAGAAAAGGCCCTTAAAAGTTTAGAGAAGTCAACTCTAGGGCCTAAGGGTCAAAAGTCCAAGGACAAGAAAGGTTTGAGTCACAAACCTAAGTCCCAAATGGTCAAGCCCACATATCATGATGTTCCATTCGATTATGGAACAAAACCTAGGGCTAGGAAGACCAACACCAAGGTCACAAGGGGAGTCACCCCTAGAGTTGATCTTGATGAGTCCCAAATGGCCAAGGCTTTAAAGCCTAAGAGGGTCATTAGGAGGGTTGCTAGGGAAGTTATCCCTAGTGAATATTTAGTGAACCCAATGAGCTCAAGTAGGTATTGGGTTCCTAGGAGCATTTTCTCTACCCCATAGATGGGTTAGAGAGTGTCAACTCCAATAAGAAGGGTAGTTAACCCAACTTTGAGGAAATTGACACTCAATGAGCATTTTCAAGGTTTTGATAACCTTTGAAAATGAAAAAGAATTATTATTTACTCCTTAAAGAGTAAATTGTGCCATATTTGAAAAATATCGATTTCAATCTTATTTGGCACAATTTAAGAAAACCTAGAGAAATACCATAATTGGGATTTTGGTTTTCTCTAAGGGATATATGGGCAATCTAGGGTTAGATTCTAAGTTAGCTAAGGCTAAGGATACTTAGATAGGGAATTTAGGCATTTTATTTGTGCTATCTTCCCATGATTGGTTGTCATATGCCATGCCATGACATCATACTTATTTTATTATCATTTGAAATGTCATGATAATGCTTAGGTTATCTATATGTCATGTGTTAGTTTCGTTTCAAACTTTATGCCATGACATCATGACATTGGCACATGTTTTCATTTATGTTATTAATTTATGCCATGTCATCATCTCTTGCATTAAGAATCAATGAAATTGATTTAAGGATAAAAACACATTTTGGTATTGAGATCAAAGTGTAGTTTAGAAAATGCATGAGAACTTAGCCTAAGTTGACCTTAACCCATATCTCACATCAAATTGACTTGAATGTGGTTTGATACACCTTAGATGTGTGTGAGATATTAGGATCATGAGTTAGGATCAAGGTGCATAGTTTTGTACCTAGATGAGCCTAATTCAAGAAAAGGAGGATCATAGGGAAAGCTTGTGTACAAGTCATGTACATATAGCCCTAAGATTGTGGTCCCAAATTAAAGGGTTTGAAATTATTTCAAAATTGTTTTGAAAAACCTTGATGAAGCTTTCCTAGTGATAGCATTCATCATTGAACATTGTGATACAAAGTTGACTTAACTTTGAATTATTTCAAAGTTTTTGAATTTTGTATCAAGATTTGAAAATGGAAGTTATTCTCATAGAAAACTATTTTCCATGATAGTATATGTTATGAGGAATGTATCCTCAAAATTTCACATTTTTCGAATTTTCTGGAATTTTTAGAGTTTCAGAATTAGGAAAGGAAAATCTGATTGAGTGTGGATCGGTCACCGGACCGATCCAGAGGGTTCTGATCGGTCCGGTGACCGATGTGACGATCCAGGCGATCGGTGAAGCGTGGATCGGTCCGGGGACCGATCCAGGGAGATTCTGATCGGTCCGGGGACCGATGCGTGCTTTCGATTTTTCATTTGGTGAAATTTCAGCTGGAAGTTGGGTTTTGTGGATTTCTAAGGTTTGGAACTCTCAAAGACATTGTTGGTGCAATGGTCAAGGGGGAGTTGACCTCTAGGGGGAGTCTTACCTAATTGTCAAGAGGAGTTGACTTTTAGGGGGAGTTTGTACTCCTTAAGACTCTTGAGGATTAGTGATATGGGATTATCACTAAGTTGATTGTTGAGTTTAGTATCAAGGGGGGAAATTAAGAGTTTCAATGAAAGGTATGGGACTTTCATTAGGAAGAAACTCTTGACCTTGATACTCTCCTTTGTCTTTTTGATGTGTGTCAAAAAGGGGAGAGTATTCATTGGAGAATTATTGGAGAACCCAAGTTAGGTTATCGGGTTAACCTAAGCTAGGGAAAGAATGTCAAGGAATGTTCAAGGAAGAACATTGGAATTCTTTTTGATGTGTGTCAACAAGGGGGAGAATTATTGGAGAGCCCAAGTTAGGTTATTGGGTTAACCTAAGGGGAGAATGTCCAGAGAATGTTCAAGAATGTCCAGAGAATGTTCAAGGAAAGAACATTGGACATTGGAAGATGATTGAAAACCTAAGTTAGGTTATCGGGTTAACCTAACTTGATTATGGTTTTGTCAAACATCAAAAAGGGGGAGATTGTTGGTGCAACCTTAGGTCAAGGTTGACCTGGTTGACCCGACTCGAGTTGACGTGACTCGAGTTGTATTTTGATGTTTGACTTGGGGAGATTGTCGGTGCAACCTTAGGTCAAAGTTGACCTAGTTGTGTTGCATGTTGATGTTTGACACTCGTGAGAGAGTTCTATTCTTGATGTGGGACAAGAATAGATGTTTGGGAGATTATTGGTGCAACCGTAGGTCAGGGTTGACCTGGTTGACCTGATTCGGGAAAAGTCCAAGTATGGAGACTTGGCACGGAAAAGTCCAAGTAGGGAGCTTGCACTGGAAAAGTCCAAGTATGGAGACTTGGCACGGAAAAGTCCAAGCAGGGAGCTTGGCACGCGAAAAGTCCAAGTATGGAGACTTGGCACTGGAAAAGTCCAAGTATGGAGACTTGG
Organism: Zingiber officinale; assembly: GCF_018446385.1. NCBI lineage: Eukaryota > Viridiplantae > Streptophyta > Magnoliopsida > Zingiberales > Zingiberaceae > Zingiber > Zingiber officinale. The sequence continues at coordinate 116,767,471 of NC_056002.1, read as the reverse complement.
CACTGGAAAAGTCCAAGTATGGAGACTTGGCACGAGGAAAGTCTTGGTGAGTGAAGCCAGGCAGTGGGAAAGTCCTAACTGGGATGTTAGGCAGTTGGAAAGTCCTGGTGAGTGAAGCCAGGTAGTGGGAAAGTCCTAACTGGGATGTTAGGCAGTGTGGAAATCCTGGTGAGTGAAGCCAGGTGGAAAGTCCTGGTGAGTAAAGCCGGGCAAGGGAAAATCCAGATGGATCAGGGATGATCGGACTTCTGGTGTTGGAAAGTCCAAGTAGGTCAAAGGGATTGACCGGACACTTGGCAGGGAGTTCTAGCAGGTCAAGGGAGTGACCAGATGCTAGGGATGAAGTACCAATAGGTCAAGGTTGACCGGATATTGGTTTGGAAGTCTTGGGACTTGGTTTGGGCAAAACCAAGCTGGATCGGTCACCGACCGATCCGGATACTGTTTGCTCGATCGTCCGGTGACCGATCCAGAGGGGTCCTGATCGATCCGGTGACCGATCAGCAACAGAGGCGAAAGAAGCGGTGATCGGTCCACGCATCGATCAGTTATGTCGATCGGCCTGGGACCGATCAGAGACGGCGTCGCGAAGCACGGCCGAGTTGGATCGGTCCGTGGACCGATCCAGACAACGAGTCTCACTGGATCGATCAGACAGAAGCATTCTGTGGGTTAACCGATCGGTTTGGGGACCGACATGGCCTGATCGGTCCGTAGACCGATCGGTGTCTGATTTCATCTGTAGTTTCTTCGCCTTCTTCGCAGGTATAAAGGGGGCTGCTGCGCGACAACTTCTTCCTCTTCTTTCTCTTGATCCTGCTGTTGTGCTCTTGAGCTTTGTTGAGTTCGAAGCTTCGTGAGCTTCTCGGCTGGGTTCCTATTGTTGTGGCGTCGCTTGAAGCTGCTGCTTCATCCAGTCGAAGAGAAGGCAAGTAAGTGAAGGTTTTACAGTTGTATTGTATTTTGCTTCTTGCTGTATACTCCTTCTTGTATTGCTTTTGCAAAACTTTGTGGCGAGGTTTCTCCACCCAGAAGGAGTGATTATTAGCCGGTTCTCCGGGGACTCATCCACCGACGGATTGACAGGGCTCGTCCACCTTACGGACACGCCGAGGAGTAGGAGTTTATCTCCGAACCTCGTTACATCGACGCGTTGAGGTTTGATCTTCTTGTTTTCGTTTCTTGTTCTTATTTCCGCTGCGCTAACCCTAGTTTGTAGAAAGAAACGCGAACGATTTGGGGCGGCTATTCACACCCCCCTCTCTAGCCGAGGACCATCGATCCCAACACGTTACACTTAAGATAAAACTTTATCCACACTAGAGGCGCCCTGGATCTCTTTGGAGATGCCTCCAAGCCACGTCAGCCAATGGTAACCTTATCCCAAGAGGCTATTAAAAGCCTCCTAGAGTTAGGAATTATTCAACAACAACTGTACTTATTTTCCTAGTCATTTCTAAGCATGTCAAAATCTGTAAGAGGCTATTCTGCCTTCATCGAAGGAGTTTTTACTAGTGGAGTTTTTTCATTATCTTGGATTAACAATCATCCCAGTTGTAACCAAGTAAACCTGTTTGCCTTCTTACTCTTTCTTTAAGTTGTTGTTTTTATATTAGTTGTCTATTTTTACTAATATTGTGTCCTTGCTAAGTTTGAAAAGTAAGAGATTTCTAACTTTCTTTTCAGGCTATTCCCCCCCCCCCCCCCCTCTATTCAACCTCATCGACCTACAATTGGTATGAGGGCCCAACCGTCTCAGAAGGACTGATCGTCAACTGAAGCGGCAAAGAGATGCATGGATCTAGCATTCACTCGCCAAAGTTCAAGGGCGAGTTCATGATATGGAAACACCGAATGTAGGTATTTTTTAAAATAGACTTTGATACTTTATTAATAATCAAGTATGGTTTTGTAGTATCCAAAAATCAACATGGAAAAGAAAAAGAAGAATATCTTTGGAACAAGAATGGGCAAAACGACTTCATAGTGAACGACAGTGCGGAATTCCACCTACTTAGTGTGCTACCATCTCAAGAAGTCAACAGAATCAACGTCTATGGATCTGCCAAAGAACTCTAGGAGAAGTTCCTGGAGTTACATGAAGGAACCTTAGAGGCCACTCGCAAGACGAGATCTACTTTGGAACTAACTCAACAACCTCCGAATGGAAAAGGAATAATTGGTCGCTCATCTACATGCAAGAATCAAGGAGCTACTCACCAGACTCGTAAACCTTGGAGAACTGGTAATGAATCAGGAGTCGCTAAGGTATGTGCTGAATACTTTTTCGAGAACACCTGAGTGGACGTCTATAGTAGACTCTTTTTACATCTCCAAGGATCTTGAGGTAAGTACTTTGGAGAATTTATTTTCAATGTTTGAACTTCATGAGTCGAGATGTGCAGATTTAAGAAACCAAGAAGAAATGTTAGCTCAGAACTTAGCATTGAAAGTAAACAAAAAGGATGAACCAGAGTCAGATTCTTCACTCAACAACGACGAAGAAGCATTTTTGGGTAAGAAAGCTAAATAAGTTTTTTAAAACTAATACATTTAATAAGTCAGAGGCCAAGAAGTTTCTTCTGGGAAAGAGGAAAGCCAATGCTATAATTGCCAAGAAGGGCACATAAAGGCGCTGAATACTTTTTCGAGAACACCTGAGTGGACATCTATAGTAGACTCTTTTTACATCTCCAAGGATCTTGAGGTAAGTACTTTGGAGAATTTATTTTCAATGTTTGAACTTCATGAGTCGAGATGTGCAGATTTAAGAAACCAAGAAGAAATGTTAGCTAAGAACTTAGCATTGAAAGTAAACAAAAAGGATGAACCAGAGTCAGATTCTTCACTCAACAACGACGAAGAAGCATTTTTTGGTAAGAAAGCTAAATAAGTTTTTTAAAACTAATACATTTAATAAGTCAGAGGCCAAGAAGTTTCTTCTGGGAAAGAGGAAAGCCAATGCTATAATTGCCAAGAAGGACACATAAAAGGCAACTGCTCAAAGTTGAAGAAAAGGGAGAAAGAAAAAGACAATGGGCTAAGATAGACGAAGCATAAAAATCTAAAAGCAACGTGGGATGAGTCATCGTTAAAGTCTAAGATCGAGGCCTACGCCGGACTTACACTTATGGCAAATCATCAAGAAGCTAAAGATAAAGCAAGCTCATCCAAAATAAACATCGAGAGCATCGATGAAGAGGGAGCTTCGAATTATGAATCTGACACAGTAAGTGAGGTACGACTCTTATCTCTTGATCAGTTGTATGAAAGTATAAAGATACTATCTACATCATTATGCAAACTACGAAATAAATGTATGGATTTAAAAATAAAAAACAATGAGTTAAAAATAAAATTTGCTAAAGCATGTCCATTAGAACTTTTTGATAAAGCTAAAATGGAAAACTCTAAATTAAAAGAGCAAATAGAAATATCGAAAAAGAATGATGCATGCTCAATTTTTTTGACAATTTCAAATGTTAAAAATAATGGAGGACTAAATTGGTATATTATGAATTATAGGAGCTAAATTACAAAAATAACTAGAAATTATGTTCCTAAAAATATTTGATAAATTAAATAGGTAAAAATTTATATTGGTTCCTAAATTATACTTAGTTTGATTTAACTAATTTTTATATGCATGCTCAAAATTTAATTTGCTTTAGTTTTAATATTGTTTGTGAAAATTAATTAATAGACCTTCTATTTACATTTTTCTCTCAAATTTTTTTCTATAAAAAATTAAATTATTATTGGCTAACATACAAATTTTCAAAAAAATTTGTCCTTTATATTATTTTTATGAATTTTCTAAAATAGTCATGTTTTTAAAATTATAGTTATTTTTAAAATTAACTTTTGAAAGAGTTAATTTTTCTGTAACATAACATAAGATTTTCTATTGATAGAAATTATTTCAAAAATATTTCGACCATTATATTATTTTTTATAAATTCTTTACCTACATTAATGTTTTAACAATTACAAATTCTTGAAAAATTTATTTCTGAAATGTTTAATTTTTTTTAGATAACCATTATATTTCAAACACTCAGAAAAACTATCATAATTGTTTGAAGTATAACACTATTTTTAAATATTAAATCTTTAAAAATATTCATTTCTTTCTCAAAATTTTATTTTGATAATAGAAAAAATAATTTGTTCATGAAAATTTTTATGCTGATTTAAAAACTCATATTTAACATTGACAAAAAATTTTAATATTTTTCAAAAAGTTAAAATTATTTTTAAATTATTTTTAAGAAATCTGAAAGTTAATTCTTAAAAATCAATTTATCTACGAATTTATTTCGGTAAAAATCCACAGTTTTGTGATGTTTGTTTATGATCTCTAGAAAAATTATTTATATTTTCTTTCTAAATCTACCTATTTTTCCCTTAATTTTTTTTATGTGATCAAAGGGGGAGAATAACTAGATGATTAAGTTTAGGGGAGGTTTTATTTATTCATTTCTTTAATTGCTATTTTATTGCCTTCATCTTATTGCTATTTTATTTAACACTTGCACTTAAATGTCACATTTAATTTTTAATTGCATTTTTTTTTATCTATTTAACCCTAATCTTAACTAGGGTTGATGCACATCAAAAAGTGAAAGATTATACATGCCCCAAGTTGATTTTGATGTGATCAACTGAGTTATGTTAGGTCTTGTGCTGTTTTGATGTCTTGTGTTAGAGTGTATAGGAACTTAGGAATACATCGAGTGAAAGATGCTACTAGCGAGAATGATGGCACGGGAAGTGAGTTGATGGGGTTGGTGTATCCAATGAATGAGGTATTGCAGAAGAGTATACCAGTTGACGAGAAGGAAGCATGTGACGCATCCGAGGGATGAGAAGCCGGGGAGGAAACCTGCTCGAGGATAAGACTGGAATTGGATTCAGGTGAGCTCAATTCTTGACGATCGGAGCCAAGCGAGCGAGATCAAAGAAGATCAACTTGAAGGTTGATCTTGAAGACCCAAGGCACCTCACTTGTATGGAGGCACCTCAGAAGCCCTACTGTTGGAGCTGTCCAGGAAAGATGCGAAGGCACCTTAGGGATGAGAAGGAAGCGTGTGATGCATCTGAGGGATGAGAAGTAGGGGAGGAAGCATGCTCGAGGAGAAAACTAGAGTTGGATTTAGGTGAGCTCAATTCTGGACGACCAGAGCCAAGCGAACGAGATCAAAGAAGATCAACTTGAAGGTTGATCTTGAAGACCCAAGGTGCCTCACTTGTATGGAGTCACCTCAGAAGCCCTGCTGTTGGAGCTGCCCAGGAAAGATGCAAAGGCACCTTAGGGACGAGAAGGAAACATGTGACGCATCCAAGGGATGAGAAGTCGGGGAGGAAGCCTGCTCGAGGAGAAGACCAAAGTTAGATTCAGGTGAGCTCAATTCCGAACGACTGGAGCCAAGCGAGCGAGATCGAAGAAGATCAACTTGAAGGTTGATCTTAAAGACCAAGGCGCCTCACTTGTATGGAAGCACCTCAGAAGCTCTGTTGTTGGAGCTGTCCAGGAAAGACGCGAAGGCACCTTAGGATCATGCGAAGGCGCCTTAAGCAAAGGCTCAAAGGTGCCTTTAGTTCACATGAAGGCACCTTCCAATGTGGCAAAGACGTTGGCGGCCATTACACTTAGGATAAAACTTTATCCACATTGGAGGTGCCCTAGATCCCTTTAGAGGCGCCTCCGAGCCACATTAGCCAATGGTAACCTTATCCCAGGAGGGTATAAAAAGTCCCTTAGAACAAGGAATTATTCAACAACAACTGTACTTATTTTCCTAATCATTTTTAACCTTGTCAAAATGTGTAAGAGGCTACTCAACTTTCATCGAAGGAGTTTTTATTAGTAGATCTTTTTCATTGCTTTGGATTAATAATCATCCTGGTTGTAACCAAGTAAACTTATTTGTCTTTTTATTCTTTATTTAAGTTGTTGTTTTTTATGTTAGTTGTCTATTTTTACTAATATTGTGTCCTTGCTAAATTCGAAAAGTAAGAGATTTCTAACTTTCTGTTCAGGCTATTCACCCCCTCTAGGCGGCCTCACCAAACCTACAATAACCAAGTAAAATTTTTGTATGCACTTACTTATTTGTTTATATTTTCGTGTTTAATTAATATTGTGTCCTTGTTTTATTCAAAAGAAAGAGATTATTCTAACTTTTTTTCAAGTCTATTCACCCCCCTCTGCGGACTCACTTGGCCCTATGGGGAGTTTGATGTACGCGTCTAGATCTTGCATACACTGTGGGGATGTTGAGCAGATATTTGAGTAACCCTGGACTAGAGCATTGAAAAGCTACAATGAGGGTTATGCGGTATTTGCAAAGAATCAAGGATTGCATACTTACATATCGGAGATTAAGTGATCTAGAGATGATTAGATATTCAATCTTCAATTTTGCTGGATGCTTAGATAGTAGGAATTCTATCTCAAGTTATGTCTTTATAATGACAGGAGGGACTATATCATGGAAAAGAGCTAAATATATGTTAATAATCACTTCCACTATAGAGATAGAGTTAATAGTATATTATGAAACTTCCAGCCATGGGATATATATACAGAACCTTATCACGGGGTTACATATCATTGGAGGTATTGATAGATCATTGAGGATCAACTGTGATAATAAAGTTACATAATTGTATTCCAAGAATAATCATAGTTCGTCGAAGTCTAGACACATCGATATAAAATTTCTTGTGGTTAAAGAAAGAGTTTAAAATGATCAAATTATGATAGAATATCTAAGGACAGATTCCATATTAGTGGATACGCTCATCAAGGACTTGTCACCCAAGGTATTTCATCAACATGTGCTGAGTACGAGAGTTCTTCCTTTTGATGAATACCAATTTTGTATGAATATGTATTTGTGTGATTCTCTATATTAATGAACACATATATTTTTTAACTTAGTGTATGTACTAAAGATTTACATGTATATATGGTTTTGACTATCTGAACATGAGGACATCATGATTTGCTATTGTAGTTTTGCATATATTTTGTAAATATGATGTGATAAAATTTTGAGTTATAATGTTGAATTATGATTTACTATTACAGTTAAGTATAAGATTTTAGTAAATATAATTTAGACATAGTTTGGGTCATAAGAAGGACTTATTGAAAATGAGCACGTATAGATTACATTTTGTGTCATTATTATAATACATGTTCACATTTGATCTATGTTTTTAATGATATTAATATTGTGATTACTGTTGGATTTTGTTACAGTTATAGTAACTTTGACTTCTTTAGTTCTGCATTAATTGATTTAATGGAACAGATTATTTAAATGGAAACTTAATCTATAAACCTTTGGCATGTTGAGCTCAACTAATGGGTTGTTTAGTTTATAAGGGATCAAGTATAACCTAAGTGGGAGATTGAAAGATTAAATCCACATAGATAAGCTACATCTGATTAAGTCTACATGGGTGAGCTTAATCTCAATAAGGTGGACTTACATTTGATTAACACACATAACTAATTATCATTAAGGGACTAAATCTCAATTAAGTGATCTAATATTTTATACATGAAGGGTGTTTAAGATATTGGATGTGGATTCAATGTGTAGATCCATTAACCCGGTTTATTAACATTAATGAGTTGTTAATGATGCATAAATTTTATGTGGATGGTCCTTATAGAATGAGCTTGATATATAAGTAAAAAAAGTACATTAATTAGAGCATCTTCTTTAAATCTTGAATTCAAGAGAGCTTCTGCTTTTCTCCATCCAGAAAGACTGGATTGTCACCCACTCTTATAGAAGATCATTCCGTACTTATAGGAACTCTAACGAATAGTAAAATCAATAGTTGATGTGATAGATTTAGGTTAGAACATTCGTCTGTCTTTGTTTTCTGTTTCTATCCAATGTAGCATTATGGATGATGATAATTAGATTCTTAGATGTATCATATGATTTTGTTATGATGTATCTATATTGCTTTTACTATAAGATTACAACTACTTAATATATTGTAACAATTATAAAACTATAATTGTTATAATATTATAACAGTTATGATTTTGTAATTACTATGATATAATTTTATCAATAATATTTATAATTGTTACCACGTAAATATTTTTATAAAAAGAATTAAAGAAGATGATCATTAAAAAAAAACTCATTTTTGAATTCTGCCAAAAACAAATAATTATAGCATTTACAACTCATGTTAATTTAATTTAATTTTATTATTATTATTTTTCGTACCGAAATTAATTTGTCAATTAGATGTAGTGTGAGAAACCCAACAAGTCGCTATCTACAAAGAAGCCAAAACCTAAACCCGAACGCCAAGCGCACCACGCACTTCCCGATTCCCCATTCTCTTCCTCCTCAAGTCAGACTATAAATTTTGGAGATCTGAGGTTTTCTTCTCCATCCAAAACCCCCCTTTTTCCCCATTTAATGCCCCCAAATCTCTCTCTCCTGGCGCAGCGAGTCAGCGGAGGAGTCGGTCGCCGCCCCCCTCTCCGCAATCCTCTGCAAAATCCTTCCTTTTTTTGCCCCCCTCCGATCTCCGCCGCATTAATTGCTCGCTTTCCTCGCGATCATCGTCTCCGCTGATCCGCTGATAATGGTGCTGCGCGTGCCCTCTGCCGACAAGGTGATCTCCGCCCGAGCCCCCCTCGCTGCTGCTGCTGCTGCTGTTGCTGCTGCGCATCATGTCAGCGCGCGCCTTTTGCAGAAGGAAAGGTCGCGGCTTTCGCTCTGCTTGTGCGCCCTTTGAAGCTTCGTTGTGAAATCGGGAGCTGTTGCTCGAGATGGAGGTGGATGGTGAAAAGATGCAAGATGAGGAGGGGTTGCTGTCTTCGGAGATTAAGAAACAACGGAAGAATCCGTCTCAGGTCCAGATCCTTGAGAACGCGTATGCAGGTGAGTGGCTCTCTTGCTTGTCATTCTTTTTTCAGCCACAAAATCTGATTTTTTCTTTTCCCCCCTTCTTCTCTTTTTCAATTGGTTGAAGAAGAAGAAGAAGAAGAAGAAGTTTGTCTTCCACTTCAGTCGACTTTTCTGTTTTTTCTGATTCGTACTCTTTTTGATCTGTTTAGCGGCATCGAATCCATCTGCTGCCGTCAAGGAAGACTTGGCCAAGTTGACTGGGTTGGACTACAAGCAAGTCCAATATTGGTTCGGCAATCGCAGATACATGGACAGACATGGCCCTCGGAGGTACAGATCCAGATTTGAGGGTGAAGAGAGATGCATGAATACGGATGGTTTTTGCAGTCCCAGCTTGAGTTACAACTCAATGTCATTTGCTGACTCCATGGCTGGAACTGAATCCTCAACTTGTAGGAAATCTGAGATGATGCAACCGTTGATGGCCGCAGGTCCAGTGGTGATGTCAGTTGATTTTGGCACACATTTGCCACGAGAGCTGCAAATGATCGTTCTACACGTTGAGAAAAAGCTAGGGCAGCCTGTGAGAAGCGATGGACCAATTCTTGGTGTTGAGTTTAAGCCTTTACCACCTGGTGCTTTTGAAGCTCCATTAGGTATCAAGATTATTCATGATCCTTTTTGTTGTTGACGGTTATTTTACCCATGCAAAGTAGCTAGGACAAAGACAACTACAAATCCCATATAGATCTTGCCGATTCTTTTCATAATAATGGTTCATGTTTGTTATTTGTGTTTGTTTATGAATATTACAGGTGTAGACAAAGCTTATTATTTCCAGCAATGGCAAAATTTTAATTATTGGTTGGAAAGACATGACACTGGCTCTAATATCCTATTTAATATATTCTTTTTGGTGTATTGTAAATAAGTGAAAAAGTTCTTGTATAGAAAATGTTGGCACATGGAGAATTTACTGGAGTGCATGCACTCCTTTCGTGTTCAGTTTGCTTATTGAGTTTTAAATGCCTACAAAGTACATATTAATACTTATGTTTCCCATTGCTGGCTTGATTGCATTATTAGAACCATATCTCTGACTTAGGCTGGTTATAAAAAAATGCAATCCACATCCCATGTCTGTGGTAAATTTGACTATGATGGCTTTTGAACAATTTCTGAACTTGAAGTTTAATTCCTTTCATGGATTCTCTGTAATTAACTTGGACTCTGGTTTGTTATCCTTTGTTTCCTAGTTTGAAGTTAACACAAACAAGGTGTTATATGCACATTTAAACCCAAATAAACCTTCTTAACTTTATATATGTAGAATATGGAGCCACACTATATTATATGTTATGGATATGCCAGTACTTACTGAAATATCCATTTCTAAATTTGTTGTCCTTTTAACTCTTTTAGTAGCTATAACTCTACAAATCATTTCCATTCTTGTTGCTTTAAGTTTCTGATCTCATCAATTGGAAAATGCAGCACAGCATAGGGTGCCACAGCAATCTTGTGATGGAAAAGTATCTGAAAGACAAACTATGAAATCAGTCAAGGTCTTCATCCCTCTCTTGGTTTAATAGATTACCTTTTTGCAACTTGATTGTTTATTTAGTGCCTTGAATTTGTTGATTGATATACAACAACAACAACAACAATCAACCTTATCCCACTAGATAGAGTCAGTTATATGGATCTTTTTATGTCATTGAGCTCTATCTCCTATTATATCATCATCTATACTTAAATAAATTTTATCTTGAATTTGTTGATTGATATGAAATAGAATTTTCAATCAGATATTAGCTACTACTCCTGGTTGGTTGAAAGCGCTACTTTTAGTTTGGCTTGTTAGACAAGAAATTTAATTGCAAAACGTTTATCTTTTTCCTTCTACAGCCGCACACTTCCTTGCCCACTTCTGATTGTTGTCTAGGGACAAACTTGTCTGATGGTGCAACACTGGTCAGTCGAGATGTTGATGCACTTAACCTTGATGGTTCTCCCAGGGATCTCCAGGAATATCAGTTTTTTCCAATACAACCGAGCTGGATAAATAGTAATGGAAGGGTGAAGAAGGCTTGCCTTTTATCTTCAGTAAATGATTCATTTTGTGAGATGCCACAACCATCTTCTGGAGGACAGAATTTCACTGAATATGGATATGCATCTTCAGCATCTCCTTGTCAAGGTCAGCAAGTAAATGGTACCAATCAATGTCCAAGAGACAAGAGAATGAGCATTTCTTCGGATTTAAGTGGCAAGCCAAAAGCCCCAAATCTGCTGTATGCAACAAGTACTGCTTTTGATCTTCAGTCCAGGAATCATCATTCTATGCAAGTGGACAATCAGCTTCTATCATCTGACAAAATGATTACCTGCCATCCCAATGAGTGCACAAGGGAGAAGGTATCTTGGGCCATGAATATGGTTTACCCTTTTTGGGGTTGACTTTCATTTATTGATAATTTTGATGTTGTATTCCCATAAACAAAGTTAAGCTAAGAGAGATAAATAGGATATGTTTAATAAATAAATACTATTTGGGTCAATTAAGAGATGCAACTTAGCTAGAACGTCAAATTTTCATATGGATACTTATCATTGTTGTCATCATCACTTCGTCATCATCAAGTTATGTTGGCCCCTCCATTTTAGTCGACTAGTGAATCTTATCCCTTCATTGAATTCAATGTGTATGTTAGGAATATTTAAATTAGTTAAATTATCTTTTACTCCCGACAACCAATGTTTTTTTTGGGCATCCCTCTGACTCTTACCCTTTCTTCTCTAATAGATTCTACTCTTAACTTCATTTTATATGATAACTGTGATGTTTACCTTAGATTATCCTGCCTTTTTTAAAAATATTTCTCTTCTTAAATGTTATTTGTAATTGCAGATACAATTATCGGTATCTACTGGTAGCAATGATAACCTGCAGCATGATTGTACAAAAACTCATACAACGATTGATTCTAAGAAAGAAAGGGATTCAAGTGTTGCTGATGTTGGACTTACCAAGTTAAGACAAGAGGATCATGGTCAAAGTGGAGATGATACTAGTGACCTTCAGAAGGGAAGAAGAAAATATCAAAACTCTACTGTAGTAGTTTTTGAGGAAGCAGACAACGGGAAATGTAAAAAGCGCATACAGGTTGGTTGTCGACGTGCATATGGTCGTTATTTTGTGAAGCCTCGAGCAACACCAAAGAGCAGTAATATAATTGAAGGAGATTCAAGGATGAGCTATTTCAGCAATAATTGTGCCAGAACTCTCATTGCTGAATGGATTGAACGAGAAAAAAAGGCGGTTTATCTTGAACATGACAATGAGAATGCTCTCTCATGGTCCACTGGATCTGATTCAACTTGTAGTGAAGGATTTGATGATCTGGTAACTGAAATTGGAAACTGTGATGCCCAGATCAAATCTGCTGATCATTGTGTCATGTATACAAAAGGGGATGCTGTACACAAGAATCAGAATGGGCGGGAAGTCATGGATGTTGATCAGAATATCATGGATGATGAGGATGGTACCGATGAGGAAGGCTATAATGAAATGAAAGAGGATGCTGGGTTCAAGGATACGGCTTCACCTCTCTCTTCAGAGCAGACTGTTTAGCATGCACATGCAAATCTGTAAATATGGAAAAACCCATTGCATTGAATTGCTATTGCCTTTGGTCTTTTTCTTGAATTCTTGTTTTCTGGACGGCTATGGTGCTGTCTACTTGCTCGAACTGCTTTATATTGAAGAGGAAGGAAATATAGTTTGGTCAAAGGGACATTCAGCAATTGCTTTGCTCTAGCAGCTGGTTAGCATTCTACCTTGGAAGCTATTTCTGGTATCAGTGTCAAAGTAGCCAAAGGTATTGTAGCTTGTACAGATTACGGTTCTGTTATTCTCATCGCGTGAAACTATTCCGCTATGCTGTTGAATAGCTTTCTTATGGTGCTTCTAACAGCAAGCATTGATAACCTTATGCATAGCCATTGCCTTCTTTGGTCAAGGAAGACACAGCAGCATGTACACAGAAATGTATCCTCATGTGAGGGAAGATCGACCAATTGTGTATGTATCAGGTTTGCATTAACATTAAGGAAATTCTGACTAAATAAATCTCACATAGCCAGTCAGCAGCTAACTTTTTATATCAAGGATATGCTTCCCATGGTATTATGATTTAATTGTTCGGGAAGAGACTCCATCCTTATTAAAGTTAAAATGAGCCTGCAACTTCAACTAGAATGTCTAAGGGGCAGCATTCTCCACTCTCTCCTTGTAAGGCCACGAAGAAGATGAGATTCAAAATGATATAGTGGTACCACGAGATTGTGATTGCTCAGTATCTCGGTATGAAAGATTTTAGACGCCATGTCACTTTCACGAACACCATGTCAACAATTTGTAATCGGTTGATACATTGTACCAGTAAATTATGCTTATTAACTTGATTTCTTCTTGTGTATGTAATATCAGTTGAGTCGACCATTTTACTTCATTGTTTATGCCACCTTAGTTCAGGTTGAAGCAGGATAAAAGAGCTGTGCACCTCGATACATTTGAAGAAAAACAAGTGAGGACTTTGTTCTGCATTGCGAATATCAGTATAATTTCTAACAATTTCTCTCTTTCTCAGTACTTGTTCTTGCTCTTTGAAAAAAATTCTTTCTTCCATATGCATATGAAATTTCCAAGTTTGCCATCATTTTAATCTTAAGTGCCCTCGTGCACTAGTATCAGTTGCTGTGCCTGTAAGATGCAAATTTTCCCATTAGTGTTGTAAGGATCATGGAAGTTTAGGACCCCAAACAGCATCTGAATGTCCTAAAGCACAATCGTAAGACTGTTAAAAACAATGCAAACTTGGTTGCAGACAGGCATCCATCTTGTGTGAGTGTTAGTGTTCCTCCCGAGCTCTGCCATGGCTTCGGCTGCTGCCGGCAGCATCACCATCATCTGTATGTAGATCTAGATGGTTAGTGTTACTAGAATTTAAGGCGATCAGTTGGTGCATAAAATAAGGAGTTACATCAGTATGGAAATCCTTGGACTTTTATTCTTGTGCGACGAGGGCACGATTTCACTATAGCAGTTCTCCGTCATTTGTTTTTTTTATAATTTTTTACCTTAGTAGTGCCTCGTCAGAATTTATAAAATTACACATCTATCCCACTAATGCAGTATGCATATATCATATCTATCTTCCGACACATGCATTGCCTCCTACACAATTATAACAACAACATTTTCGTAACTATTATAACTATAATTATTTTTCACGTTGTTTTGTAGCTGATACAACTATCATCTTTTTCATGTTGTAGCGCAGTTACAGTTGCATAGCTACTACAACTACTATGAATCCGTAGCTGATATAACTATATAGTAAACTTTTGAATGTCGCAAATTTTGATTTAGATATAAGAATGAAATAATTTTTTTTATTTTTAAAATTATAAATCTCTGAACATCTTATTATATCTTTTATTGTAACATCCTAGTAACTATGAGATATAGATGCTTTAACATTAAGCGAAATTATTTTAATTTAATCAAAATTATAACAGATAGAGCACAAGTATACAGCTTTTTAATATTTCAGAGCAGAATCAGAGAGATTGCTAAAGGTGATGATTTTACCTTTTCTCCAAGAAAGCTATTTAACAACTTAGTTAAATTTTTTAAAACTTAAGTTAACAACTACAGTCGTAGTTGTGATCATGTTAAAATGATTTTGACTATGCGTGATTTTAATTAAATTTGAGTAATTTTAATCAAAGTGATAAAAAAATTATAATTATAATGCTTTATTTGTTATAATTTCATTATGATTATAATTGCTACAAAGTAATTATGATCATAATTACTCATTTTAATCAAAGTAATTTTAATAAGTTGAAATAATTTTAATTAAATTGGATCATTTTTTTAATTTACTTTAATAATTGAAATAGTTAGAATCATAGTTACCACAATAACAACTACCATAAAATTATGGAGCATAACTTTTTTTTTAGTAAACGAAGATGATATTTAGTTTAAAAAAAATCCAAAAAATCGTTCACTCAGATGATTCAAGTAATAGCTTTGATCCATTAGAAGCTTCAATTTAGAATTGTAAATGTAATTTTTCAAAATTAAGATGAAATTATTATTATTATTATTATTATTATTATTATTATTATTATTATTATTATTATTATTCGGCACAGGTTATCATTATTTAGAACTATACATGTTACTATTATTTAGAACTATTCACCTTCAAAATTAGTCAGCGTAACTTAGATAATTAGTGTCAACTAATAATAATCATAATAATAATTACGCCGACTAATCTTGAAAGCGATCAGTTCAGTCTCACGAAAATTTCTTACTAGCCATCATAATAAATCGAGAAACGCTCGCAATGGATAACCCATCGACACAACGTTCTTAGATTAACCACTCATTAAAAAAAATTCTTCCGTTAATTCACAAGTTGAGACTCGATCCTTAAATATCTGAAAAACTGAGAAAACATCCTATCATTGCACCATTACCCTTGGGGCAACTAAGATGAAATTATTATTATTTTTAAATTTATTCTAAATATCTAACTTACGCCGATTAATTTTAAGAATAACTGGCTCGATCCTACGAAAATTTTCCACCGACTATCAAAATAAATCAGAAAGCATTCACAACGAACGACCTATTACCCAGCATTCTTAGATTGGCCACCTATTAAGAAAAATTCATTCATTCATTCAACGAAATTGAGACCCCATCTTTAGATGAAATTAAAAAGGCACCTCCCGCTACACCATTGTCCCATGGCAACTAAGATTAAATTATTGCGTCATGTTGTGGACGTTATGTTAAAATGGAACAATCTTGCATGCCCTATAAGTAGATTATTGCATTCCATAGGCCTGATTCGCCTCATAATAATGATTAATGAGCTCCTCGCCCGCTTTGTTAAGCCATGCTATGCGAAAAACTTAATCTCACTTACGATACGGCATTCGAACTTCTACTGAAAACTACATTTCCAAAACCGAGTGGTGAGGCTGCAGAGAGCGTCCCCAGCTCATGAAGGAGTACAAAATAGAGAAGTCGATAAATCAATGCTCAATTACTCAAACGATCATGAGTGACCAATAAGGGAGTCAATAAAATCGATGCTCCAAAGATAAGTAAAAGAAACTCGATTCCTCAATCAAAAGTGAAGATAAAGATACAACTATTTCTTACTAATCGAAAGGCGCAATAAGAGAAAAGGATAACAAAGAAACTGTGAAAAAGATGACTAAAACGAAGAAGAAACTGTATAAAAGAGAGCTCATCCTTGTTTCAGCAAATTCAATTGTTAACAAAATTTAATATCTATTTAGAGTAGTTCTCTCTTAAGAGCAAACTGGTAAATTTCAACTAAGTAGCATGCAGGGTGGTAAAAACAATGGAAATTGAACAAACCTAGACGCTAACGTTTACTCAATGGATAGATCGAAAAGGGCAAGAAAGTGAAGGAATGGGAAATAAAAATGCTTACATTCAACATAAGTATATCTATGGATGCACTTTCAGTCGGGATTTAAGAACAAGAGCATTCTGCACACGCTTGCGCCTTCTACCAATCATGATGACTCGGCAGGATTTGCATGTTTTCTAGTCTTCTTGCGTGTTTTTGTTGACCGTCTGCTAGCAGAAGAAAGAAACCAACTTGAGAAAAAAAAAGTTCACGATCTCTGCCAAAACTCCATTGCAATGCAAGGCGGTATTGTATAGCGGTAACGATATTCAAGCTAAGAGTAAGCATCAATTGGGGAAGGGAATACCTCTTGGTGGATTTTTCAGCAGCAGCAACACCCTTCGTTAATGTGTTTATACTTCGTTTCTTGGTGGATTTTTCAGCAGCAGCAACCCCCTTCATTAATGTGTTTACATCAACTGATCGCTCATGCATGATCTTATCATGATAAAACTTGCTTCCGATCTCTGTTATTTCTTCCTCTACTTCTTCCAGTGTCTGGTCCACGTTAAGCTTGATCTGGCCATTTCTAATAACGGTGACACTAAATCCATTGGCTTTGGCTTCTCTAAAAGCATCCTGCAATGAATTTATCAGTTTCATAAGTGACATCAATACTTCTAAGCATGGTTACAGAAGAATCACTGGGAAGAAAACGCACTGTAAATTTGGCTATCAATTTATATCACAACAACAAGACCTCTTAAGCTGATCAGATCATTTGAACAAGGCTCTTAAAATTGATTTAAAATTTTCATAGTGAGGAACTCAGTCCAATGGTCTCCAGACAGGAGTAGCAGGGAGAAGATGATTTATGTAAGTTTGCTATTAGTGATGTACTAAAAGTGCTTTGGTGCTAACAAGCACTAATGGAGCAATTCTAATGCCCACAAGACAGGAGCAAGTCAGGCAGACGGAAAGCTTCGACTCCATCTTTCAGTTATATTTGGTACAAAATATTCAAAACTAGCAACTTGCAGTCTTAAACATTTCTCACAATCACCCAAACATGATCAACACATTCAACATAGGATGTTGCACTGGGTTCTCAGTAACCTACGATTTCTTGACAGACAATTTTCCATGCATATGAGTCTAAACACAAGAAAGCATATAAAATTTAAGAACATAGAGCCTATCCCAGAATGAGATGTCATTTTTGGGGATTAGGAAGTCAAGAACTGTGCATCATCTTCCAAGTTCTCATAAACAAAAAATAGAAAGTAGTGCATCTCAATTTGAGGTTGCCTATAGGAACTGCACTTGTTTCCCATCACAAACAGCAGCAGACGAAGCTTATTTTCTGAAAAAAAAAAAAAGAAAATTAGGGTCTATGCATACAGTTCATGAGACTCCAATTTTGGTTCATTCGTGCCAGCACCAAGAGGTAGACAATTCTCTTTATAGGTATTGAGAAAAGAAGTATTTAATTAGACCCTTTAATAGTAGTTTGAGCTATTGAGATACATAATTGATAAATAAAGTTTCACATGTATCAGCATCAAAGTTCAATGTTCAAATCTTACCTATCAAAGTAATGTAAACTCAGTATTAAGGTCTCTCATAACAGCTAGATAGATCTTCCAATTTACACACCAGCTCTTATGTAGGATTGTCATGCTAGAGAAGATCAGGAAAGAGGCTTGGCCAAGAAGGATTGCAATACGGTATCTCTCTCTACTGCCATTATTCAAGGTTGGCAGGCAAAGATCTCGTTTCTTGATCCCAAGGCCTTATGTATTGCGCTTGAAATTTGCGTTCACATTATCAGATGTTGCCATGTGTCCGAGCCATGACATTAACCATGAGACAGACATCAACTATGTCAGGTTGGGCCACAAATTGATGACGTGGTGAGTTTGAAGGAGGCAGGCCACTATTACAAAGGCGACAGAACAGGGTCATGGTGGGATATGCATTGAGCTTCCATTGCTCAAAACTAAGTGGTGTGCCACTTGAGCCGTGCACTGTTTATCTTGTCCTGGCTTCTTCCACAAGGCACCACGAGACTATAAATCTCTTCACAAATGAACTGGGACGATTGGATGGAAAACTTCAAGAATCCCATTAGCACTTTAAAATTTAAGTTGTCCAGCTGTCAAGTAGCTTCTACAAAATCTATTCACAAACCTGGTAAGGAACTAGCCACTACCTTGCATGGACTCCATGAGGCTCTTAGCATTGTGTCCTTTCCGCCAACTATATAAAGTACACTTCAAAGCTGCAGGTCAGCTTGTCGAATTTGACAATCAGGCCCATGAGTAGGTGCAACTGAACCACTTATGTGTCCTTTCTCATAACATAGTAGGGAAGACCAAGCACATTACTTGTGTTGGTCATCCCATACATGAGCATCCTTGTATGCACCCACATGTTCGGTCAAGTCAAAGTTCCCATCATACGTGTACATACCAAGTACTTGGATTTCTTCGAGATAGGCTTCTCCTAGATCCCATATGAGTAAGTTCGCTGCAGCCAATGCCTCCACTCTACTGGGTTCAGAGTGGCAGGTCAGGAAGATGTTTGTCTCATCCCTCCAAAGCGGAGTGGGCCATACCCTACTGGGTACCTCGAACTCCTCTTCTAACCTATAGCTGGCCATGCCTTGAGCCTCTTTCCACCATGTTGTTCATCAATCAGAGTTGTGAATTCATGCAGATCCAAAGTTGCCTTGTCAACTGTTCCTTTGAGGTTAATGGCTCGATATGAAATAACCACTCCGAGTTCACTGATCGATGTGGTCCTTCTCTCCAAAATTCCACATCCACTGTGTTCCCCTTACCTAGTGCACTAATCTGTTAAGGTCTCGTATAACATAGGTAGACCTTGATTAAGGCACTGGAGTAGGTCTTATATAGGGAGATTAGGATGGCTGAGGAGGGTTATAATGGGGCGTCACTATCTACTACCACTATTTATGACAGCAGGTGAAGATCCCATTTGTTATTCCAAAGGTCTAATTATAAGCTTTGGAATTTGTCTTCACACTATGAGATGTTGCTGCATGCTCAGGCCATACCATCACCTAGAGATAGGAAATAGTTGGGTTGACGTCAGGTTGGACCATGGATTGGCAACATAGCAGATTTAAAGGAGGCGAGCCCATTATTATGAAGGTGGCGCAACGGGTTCATGGTGACACTCAAGATTCAATTGCTTGAAATAAAGTTGTGTGATTATCCTCTGTCACCCACCTACACTTGGAGGAGTATTAAGAATATAAATAATTGGTTCATGATTAGTCATTCAACTTTAATAATATTTTTGCACAAAACATCATATATAGTGTGCTCATAAGAAAAAGAATGTCAGAACAATTTTATAAAATCAACTACAAAATAAGTGAAATTACAAAAAAACATGGTTAAATACAGATACTAGAAATTTTGCTACCTTTGGAGGCCGAGCAACAACAAAAGCTTTACCACTTCCAAGCATATCCATGTGTGCCTGTAAAATATAGCAGAAGTTCTTAGAGTCTCCCGCATCCTCAAAAGCAATCACATGATATTGCTTCGGGTTCAGTTCAAGATCCGCTGCCATTTCGAGTGAATAAAATCCCACTTTTGGAACACCTTCTTCAATAGTATAGAGTTCAAGGCACTGTAGACAGTAATTTGAATCAGAAATAAATAGTAAGCACCTGGCAATGACAGTAAAATCAAAATGACTAGACGAATAGCTTATGAATTCTATGAAACTAACAAGGTCAAATAATCATTTACCAGAACACATGGAAGATCTAGCCACCATAAGTAATCTTCTTCTTTTTCTTCAGCATATTCTCTGTATTTGCTGACAACTGCTGGTACACCGAACATTTCAACTTCCCGTTTAACCTTCTCCAATTTCTTTTCAATGTACCTACGCCTTCTTGTGGGCATCTTTTTCATCAAGTCAGCCATATCTTGAGTATCTTTCTCAGTGATCCATCTGTCCAAATCCTTTCCCATCTCTCTCATAATGGCTTTAATGTCCGGATCTTTCTCTGCATTATAAACTTCAAGGAAACCTTGTGACCATTTCTTGGTATGTTGCCAATGTTCTTTTCCATTCTTTTTTCCTGGTCTTATATTACCATCACTGCTCTCAATTACTGATTTAGATTTCATGGAAGATGCATCTAGTGACAACCTTCTGATGCCATCGACTGAAGAACTGGAAACGCCCTCAGAATTTGGCAAATTTTCTGTTTTTTGAAGCTTGATTTCTGCGGCATCCTCCTTAGTAAAGATTGGTTTTTGATATCTAAGAAATTCAGGATTTCTGTCAACTGGAGGGGCTTTCCAGCGGGGAATTATTTTTTCCAGTGGATCATTCAAGCTGATACCATCTGATTAAGGAAACAGAAAAATAGAAATACAATAAATCCACAATATTTATCTGAACTTAATAAAGTTTAGATTACATGACATGGAATTACAAGAAATGGATATAAACACCTGCTCCATAATCTAGGTTTTCAATTCTGGAGTGTACCCATTCATGGGCACGTAAAAGCTCTCCATTCACCTTTTCAACTTTGCTTTCTAATCCCTTGAAGAAGAGAATCTTATCTTCAGCATCCATAGAATCAAAAGGATCCTTACCTGCCAGTTCATTGTCTCGAACCTGAAATACAATTCGATGCAACCTTTCATCATTCATCCATTCAAGTTCATTGTCAATGTCTGTCAACCTCAGTTCACTAATTTGGGCACTCAAATTTGGTTGCTGTTGCATATTCTCTTTCGCTATCATGTAATTTTCCTTGAAGCCAGTCCTTATTTTAGCAATCACTGGCTCCAATTCCTGAAAGTTCTCTTCAATCCAACTCCTTCCAGCATTTAGTTGTTTTCCTTCATCAGCAAAGCCAATCTCACTAGAATTAGTACTTGAATTTCTTGGACTACTGGTGTTCTGACCTTTAGTTGAAACATCAAAAGCATTGGTAGCAGACTGTGGTGGTTCTAATTCTCCTAACATATCACCAAATTTAAGATTAGTATCCAGTGTTTCTGTAATGGACTGCAAAGAAGGGTCAAAACCTGATAGAGTAGAACTTTCATCTTGATCAAACTTGGATGTTCCCACCACCTTACTTTCTGTAACTAGAGCAGATTTATCAACTGGAATTTCTGACTCGTTAAATTCAAACTGAAGCCGCTGTGTCTCTTCAGTAAACTTGTTCATGTCCTTCAGACCAACTAGCTCTTGGGGTTGACCTAGTTTATCATCTTTAAGAGGATTCGTACTCAATGTCTTCACCTCATAAGTACTGGTTGCAGGGTATTCTAATTTTAATTTGTCATTCAAAGTGCATCCATCCCTCTGATCCTCCACAACTTTTTGTTCCTCACTCAGATCCCTTATTTCTGGAGTGCTTGAATCAGTTTGCAAATCAACACTGTTTACAGCCTCAATAAACATCTCTCTCGAATTCAATTTGACACCAGTCTTAGAATCAAAAGGTTCAAAAGATCCACTAACACTGCTGTCTGTGACAAACAGTTGATCAGTATCATCAGACAAACCATCAAAAATTCCCCCTCTCATTTTGTAATTCTCCATATCCATAGTTACCTTACTTTTCATAGCATCATTCACATTTCCTTTATTTATGGAAAAATTATCTACAGTAGGTCTTTTAAGAATAGGAGCAGTAATAGAGCCATCATCATAGAGATCCTTGCATGAATCAACATGGAAATTTTCTGATGTTTCAACCAAATTAAGGTCTTCACTGGTTCCAGGACTTTCGTTATTCATACCTTTATCCTTATACAAGTGATTCAATGAACTAACTCCGGCTGATTGCCCCCCATCTTGCACTTCTTTGTCAGACTGTAACATATCATATAGCACAACATCTCTTTTGGCAAGGTATTCCCTAGCTTCCTTAACTGATGTTATGATTCTTGGTTTATTTTCAGATCCACTTCTAGTGCAAACTTCAGTTGAGTTACTACTGTTTATTCTCTCTTCAGCAGCAGAACTATGCAAGGCATTCTCTATGTTTTTGGTGTCAACATTATTTGATCGAGCTCCGCTTGAATATCTTATTGCTTCCTTCTGGCGGTCATCGTCATTGTTAATTCTGTTATCATTATCTTGTAGTGAACTTGATGATTCTTGATAGCTAGTACTGCTTAAATGTTCAGGACTATTATTTCCAGACAAGTCCTTGGTCTTTCTATCCACATGAAACTCAATGCCAGTATCTTGATGCATATGTGGATTCTTCATGTAAGTTATATCAACATTTGAAGCTTCGCCATTAGATTCAATTTCTAAAACAACATTCTTCGTATTAACAAGACGTGATTTATAATCATTTCGTGACACAGAATCAACGTCGATTTTCTTAGAAGTTTCTGGTTCAGAAATATCCTGCTGCTCTTGTTCTCTTATCCTCCTTGCCATTTCTCTAATTTCTTTTACTTTCTCATTAAAATCAGGAGTTTGGACATATAAGTCACTAGATGAATTTATCATGAATGATTTCTCTGATGATGTTTTTGCTTCGATAATGCTCTTCATTAGTTCATTCTGATCCAACTGTGGCCTATTGAACACAGGCAACTCAGGTGTATCATCAAGAACTTTGACGCTCCCCTTCTCTATATCCTCCCTCTCCATCCGAAGCTTTATCTTTCTCCTCAGCATTTCCGCCTCTTCCCTAGACAATTCTACTTGCTCATTCTGCACAAACAACTTCATTGTAGCCCACAGAACGCAGAAACCACATAACAATGTGAAAGCCCTATTAGGAAACATCTTCAAAATTGGCTGAACCTGAAGAGAGACTGAACGAAGACCTTCAGAAAAAGATGATTTCTTTTCATGTGGAATAAACTTAACCACTGAACTATTTTTGGGAAGTGCATACTCTCCACTCTCTATCATTCTAGCAATAAGATTTGCACGAAAAATCTTAGAATTTGTAACAGTAGACTCCTCCAACTCATCCTTCTCTTCAAGAGACCATGCATGGACTCTGCTTCTTTTAATGATTTCATCCTCATTCACAAAGACATTAACAACCTTCTTATCCGAATCTAGATAAATCGTAAATATATGACCGGCCCCTACTCCCCAAAACTCTGAATCCACCTTGTACTGGTCAACCCAATTCTCCAATTTATCCTGCAAAGCAGATTTAGTTTCTGGCAAACTCCCACCCTCGAAGCATAGTTCTTTGCTCACTTCATTCTTGCCCTCAGCATCCATCTGTGTGCAAAATCCCTCCGCTTGATGTTTGCCATCCTCGGACAGCTCCAAATCAGTAACTGAATCCAGAGAGTCAGGAACTCTACGCACCTGCTCTACAGGAGAAGGAAGAAGCTTATCCCTCAGCGTGTTGCGCCGCTGCCTCAACGGCCGTTGTAGTCGTGCTGAAATTTTCAGAATTCCACCACTGCTGTTCCTAGCAATGCACGGGCAGCTCCAAGATGGGAATTTTCGGAAAAGAACGGAAGAGCTTCCGCCTTCTGTCAGCTGATTCTTCTTCAACGGAGCCGATACGGAAGGAACTGACCTGGAGGAAGAGAGTCTGCAGAAAAAGTTGGTACCTTTGAGCCATACCGCGGCGGAGGCATCCATGGGAGGAGGCTTCCAGGCCTTGTGGGAGTTGTCCTGGTGAGGGAAGACTGCGCATGAACGGATCGACGGATTGCGGAGGGCGGCAACGGGAGCGCCGGCGGAGGAGATGTTAAAACCCCGACATAAATCACCCGGATTAGGGCGAAGATGGGGCGATCAGATTGGGTCGTGTCAAACCACATTTTCAATGAATTTGATCATTCATATTCAATTTTCAAGTTATCATTCTTTTATTCGCCCATAAGAGCAAAAATTTTGCGACAATTGATCGTTCTTATATTTTCGCTTAAGCCTAAAGAAAATAGGGAGTCTTTTGTAAATAATTGGAATTTTTATGATATTTAATGAAAAAATATATATAAATTTTATAAGAAAAAAAATTAAAAGACATGAGCATTCATTAATAAAAATCATTAAATTAACTCGACTCCCTCATAGATTTAAATTAAAAATATCATTACTTTTGCCCTCAGGCTAAGGACTATGATTTTCATCCATGGGTTAATTCCTAACTGTGATGTTAGGTGTATTGCGAACTAATTTTCGTTATTAGGAAGATAATTATAGGACATCAGTGTCATTAATGAAAAATTTTTATAAGATCGTAACTACTATAATATAACATCTAACACAATATTTTTGTAGTATTGTATTAACAATTATTTTAAAATAATTTTAATGATGTTTAAATAATTTTGATTAAATTAATAAATAATAATTTAATATAATAATATTTAAAATTTAGAATTTAATTACAACTATATAGCAGTTAGCTAAATAGCTACAACTGTTTAAAGTGATTTTGATAGATTTAAAATTATTTGAATGAAGTTCAAAAAATTTTATCCAAATTTGTAAAAAATATTTTCATATAATAACATTTTATATATAGTAATTTTGATTAAATTGAAAATCTATTTTTTCATATTATAACAATTACTCATTAGGTGCTACATGTGATGTTATAGAAACTAATTATTATAACGGGAATTTATAATTTAGAGTTTAAAATTTTAAGGTTCAACTATATTTATATAACAACTATCTGAATACCTCCTATAACTATTTGACAATTATTTCAATTAAGATTTTGATAAATTTAATAATATTTTGATATAATATTATTTTATCTATAATAATTTAGATTAAAATGAAATAGTCAACTTTTCTGTGTTGTAATAATTTATGAGCTATGTTCCGGTAGCTATTGAGTAATTTCCGCAATAACATTGAAAGAAAGAGTATTTTTTTATTTAAAAATTTGATAGAAAGTCCTTTTAATTTTATTTTTAAAAAGAAACATCCCTTATGACGATTTGCATAATTTGGAATGATGTTTTAATTTTTACTCAATTTTATATATTAAATAAATATTTAATAGAATAATAATATTTATTATTAGTTGAGTTCGATAAAAAAATTAAATTTTAAATAGACTCGTATTAAAAAGTTTAAATATAATTAACATTTTCAATAAAAAATTTAAATAAATTCGATAAATATGTAAAAAAAATTTAAACACATTGACTCACCTTATTTAGCGTTCTGGTCAATTCGTTTGACTACGAGCTCACAAGATCCCGACCAGAGCGAAGTCTGCGAAGACCATGAACACAAGCTCACCGTTGCGCTCAAGATTCACCTCTTTATCTATTATGCAAGTTCCTTGCGGCAACTGAGGAAAAGGAGCGATGGTGCCGAATTTCGTATCAGAATCTGATCGTGTGTTGGTGGGACTCGGTGCCGCTACTCACTCGCCGTCGTGCTACAGGCCGATTTCCCGCACGCCGATCTCGAGGTCCGCTGCAGCGACGAGGAGATCGAAGGCCTGCACCGGCTCCAGGATGCCAACCAGCTCCCGCAGCGTGCGCAGGTGAAGCTCGTCGGCCCTGCCTGCGCATGACGCGCCCCACCGCCGCCACCTTAGCCTCCATCTCTCTCCGAGCCCGACCACAGGAACGGCTCCGCCACGCCCTCCTGCACCGACGCCATCTCCGCCCCGACCTCCAACTCCTCCCGGACCGTCCGCCCCTGGAGCTCGTCGATGCAGGAGGTCCGCCGGCTGCTGCTCAAACCGGAGGCTCGACTCGGAGTAGAGGAGACATTCAGAATTAAACACTGCCAAAATGAACAATTGCATTAAGATGGAAATGAGAAGAGGAAATGACATCTATAAAGAGGAATTTATTTGTTCAACACAACAGACTTCTTTCACAACAAGACTTTCACACATTCCAAACATAAAACAGTAAATCATCCAAGGATTACAAATGAATTAGACGAGAAAGAAAACAAAGGGAAAAAGTTATAAGGCTCAGAAGCAAGAAATCACCAAATTTCTATACTGAACTCTTTACAGATGCATTTTTATATTACAAAGGAAGGCAGTGAAAGGTTTTGCTCTGTCTCAACTTTTAAAACCCAAGCCAGGCCACCTCCTTGTAACCTCCTTTTTGATTCTTTGTGAATTAGTCACTAAGAGGTTCTCAAGGGACTTTGGTTTCCTGTTCCTCGTTCTGCCTGCTTCCTTTAAGAGCTCGGTTAGCCTTTTCTTCTCATCATCGACATCAGGGTTTGCTGTTCCAAGCTTCTCTTCCCTTAACTTAAGCACATTCTCCAGAATCTCAATTGCTTCTTCCACCCTATCATCAGCACATTAAAACCAGGAAATATTTACAGATTTATCACACGAATCATTTCCTAAATCGTGGGAGTTAGTAGGTTCTGAAAAAGTAGATAAAGCATTAAAATCTCAACTATATAAATATGATAAACATTAGTCTTGAGCACAAATTCTCTGTTTTCTCATGAATACTTACAGTTAAATAAGACCAAGAGAGAGCCATTAAATCTTTAAATAACTGTTTAAAATCATAACATATAATCCCCAAATTGTTCTGAATCTGTCGTTCACTTGTACCTCTCTTATTGCTAAAACATTATAGGAAAAAATTTACCAATCACATACACAACAAGATATACAGTCTATAGGGTTGATTGCATGGATTACTCCAGTCACTTAACCCTACTAATTTCAAGGAAGAACTGAGCAAACTAAGATTTACAAATCTCCCACGTTCATCTACTTATTTTGTACAAGTTAACATAAAGGATTTATTTTTAAGTGGCAAATTCTGACTGTGTCAGAATTTACCATTTTTCACTCTAATACTATACTTTTCATAGGATGGCTGAGTTTGGAAACTGACTTCTGAATAAGCTATACGCTATGCAACTAAAATTTAAAATTGGAAAAGTGGAACATTGGCACAAAAATTGTGGCTGTAGAAATTTCTTGCGATCCACTTTGTTTTGTCATTTGTTGTTGAAGCTTGGAGACTTTATGCCCATTAGTCTCGTGTGAAGAAGTGCATTGATCCATTACATAAATAGAAACTGATCACTTTCCTAACAGTTTGACCTTAAAGTGATTTGCCAAACTTACATTTTGTCTAGTCAGATTGTGCTAACATCAGTGGAGTTAAAGACTCTGGTCCTATCAACAACGAGTGTGGTGAAATACTTAAGGGAGCAAATAAGAGGATTAGAGGGATGAATGTTTTTGAGATGGGCCTCTAACTGTCCACAAATTATGTTCTGGATTTAGCCAGTAGACAAACTAAGGAGAAGGCCATCTTCCTCTAGGATTAGTCGGGCAAAGTCCGAACATCTAGATTGTAAAAAAAAACAAGTGTGATCCAACGACCAGAAGACTTCTTAGAAAGATGGTTCAACTTTAGAGTTATTGCTTTTAACTTTCAATTGAGTGAAATGGTTATTTTGTATTCATTATTTCTAAAATTACAAATAACTGTAAGAAGGAACTACTAGCACAATAAACTTTTACATTTTTTTTAATAATCTAAATGTCTGATTGCTTGATTAATCCCGGAGATAGACGACCTTCCATCCTAGTTTACCTATCGAGTAAATTCAGAAGACAACTTATGCCTTTTAGATTTCTACTTTGACCACGCATAGCTCAGCCTTGACCGACAACATGGCATATAGACCAAATATATACAATATGCTAATGAGTGATATGCAAACAAAACGAGATTCTTCTGGGCAGTAATTCAAGATTTAAAGCTGCAGCAGAGAAAGCAAAATCATGATTTGTCTCGTCGTATGCTACCTTATAAGAAAACTCATATTATGCATGTAACTACTACGCTAAGAATTTAAATTAAGGAATGAAGAGAGAATAAATAACAACTGAAACTAGATATTGGAGACAAAAATCGCCGTACCTTCCCATGGCATCATAAGTTGCAGCGAGATTGCTATACACCCCAAGGGTATCGGGGTGAGACATACCGCTTTCCAGCTCAAGAACTGTCCTTGCTTCCTCGAATAGCGCAGCTGCCTCGTCGATCTTAAACAGTTGAACGCACGATAGCCCCATCTGGTTCAGCAAAACTCCAAAGAAAGCAGATTTCCTCTCCCCGCTCGCCCTCAATTTGGACACGGCACTTTCGAATGAGCTCCTTGCTTCCCCGTATCTCCCAACCATGTAGTACATGACACCCATCTGGGCCTCTATCCCGGCCACCGTGCTCCACTGCCCCGGTGAATCCTCCAGAAGTTTGAGCGCCTTCTGCAGCAGCTTCAGCGCATCCTCCGGTTCACTCATTGCCTCATAAATGGCAGCAATCTCCATCATCCCTCCAGCAAGATCCTCATTGGATGACCCAGGCACGGGCTTCGCGTAGATCCTCAGCGCATTCTCGCAGTAGGATTTGGACTCACGGAACTTGCCTGTCTTGAAGTATAGATCTGCAAGGCGGGCGAGGACGGCAGCGACGGACGGGTGGTTGTCGCCCTTAGTGGACTTGAAGACAGTAAGGGCCTTCTGGTAGGAGAAGACGGCCTCGTCAAAGCGGCCAAGGGCGAGGTAGGTGTCGCCAATACCAACATCCACAGCCGCAACGTCTACATCCTGAGAGTTGGCGATGAGGACCATGGAAGCAAGGACGAGGTGCTCAAGGGAAGCTTCATAGTCGCCTTTGGCCTCGCAGATGAGGGCCATTAGGCGGCGATCGGCGGCTTCCTCCAGGGACGCCGGGGGGCTGTGCTCGCGGTGGATCTCAAGAGTCTTGCGGCATAACTTCTCGGCCTCCTCGAACTGCATCGCTTGGACATGGGCTTCTGCCAAGTACCTAACATGGCGATCAATGGACGAGCGATCAACATTGTGCTTGTCGGAAGGGGTTCGAACTTTAGCAAGTGAATTTATCGAAACGAAATATTTGCAGGTAAAATCCAATGATATTCTCAGTCACTAGCGGCCACAGAGTCAGGTTAGAACGGCGGAGAGACCGTCTCGTGCCAAAATGACGCCAGACAAAGGCATCTACTGATGAAGGCAAAACCCTTCCGATAGATCATTTTGAGAGGGGCGGCGACAGGGTGGAAACGACGCCGACGAATGTTCGAAAAAACGAAGAAGTGACTGTGGAAGTTTAGTATCGGAAGACTCACCTGCAGGTCTCGGCGACCCTCGGGTCGCCTTCCCCAAGCGCCTCCATCTGGATCTCGAGACCCTTAGTGTAGCACACTATGGACTGCTCCATCCGCCCGGCCACGGCGTGGGTGTCCCCCAGTTGCATGTACCCGGAGAAGGCGGCGAGAGCGTGGTCAGGCCCCCGCGCCGGGTCCGTCGCCCCCACCGCTCTCTCCAGCGCCGCCACCGCCTCCTCGTGCCGCCCCAGCCCGCTATAGATCGCCGACGCAACGTGCAGGCTCATTGCCAGCTCCAGCCGTCGCTCCTCTCCCCCGGATCGCTCCAGCGACCTTGACGCCCGCAACGCGTACTCCAGTGCCTTGCTCGGCCCCTCCCCGGACGCAATCGCCCCCCGCGCCAGCTTCAGCAGGAACGGCCCCAGATCCGGGTTATCCAGCGCCGTCTCATCGATCACGGCAGGGAATAAATCCCTTGCCCCTGCGCCGGCGGCGGATCCTGGCCTCTCGAGAGAGAGCCTCCGCTTCCCAGCGGAAGAGGAGCCGCGCTCCACGGACCTAGCGCGGGCGGAGGAAGGCGTCGGCGACGGCGTTTTCTTGGGAACCGGCGAGGCCGCCCTGGGCTCCCTCCCAGGGTCTTGGTTTTCAGCGGGGAGGAGGATCTGGGCGCGTGCGTCTCCGCCGTCGGGGACGTCGACACGGAGAGGAGGCGGTACTTCCGGAGGAGCGACGAGGCCGGGCATCGTGGCGGCGGCGGCGTCGGAGGAACGGAAACTATGTTTTCTCCGAACAAGAAGAAGGAATCGATTCAGCAGAAGGATTGCGGATTACAGATCTGGCCGTCGCCCCCTCTCCTCTGGGGTTGATAGAGGAGCCAAAACAAATATCACTCTTCTCTTCCGGTCTCGACCTCCTTCCGTCAGATCAAGATCCTACGGTCAAGTAAAAAAGGTAAAAGATAAAAGGAAGAAGGTGAAACGAAAGTGTTCCAATGCATTAAAAAAACACAGAAGTAAAAAAAGGCAATTGATGGCCGGTCCGGGTGGAGCCCAGGCCAACCGGATTGGCGGACTGGCGTAGAAGAAAAGAATAATAATAACGGTGGTTGGGTAGATAAGAATAAGATTTACCCACTATCTTCTCTGCCTGGGTCGCGTAGCGACAGCCAATGGCATACAGGACAAGTCACTCACATGTGTTCGGATATTTCATATTTATATGGCAAAGATGCTGACTGAGCCTATTTCTGCCGTTTGCAAAATTACTCACCCAACTAGCTACCTTGAATAAAAACGCAGCCTACTGGCTGAGTTTTCTACTTTTCTTTTCCTCCCGGACCCACCACCCCACTGGGTGTGAGTGCGACTGGAAAATAATCATGAAAACTAATTAAATACAGATAAATATAGTTTAAAAAAACATTTTCTAAACTTTTTTTTATTTTATTAAAAAAATATTATTGTACTAATTTTAGTAGTTTAAATAATTTTAGTTAATTTTATACTAATATTGGTCCGATTATAACAGTTTTTATTAAAATATTATAATTGCATTAAAATAATCCCACGATCATTTGTAATGGCCTACCTTCGTCGTTGGTCATCTTCCTGTCAATTTTTTTTCAAATAATTCTACAAATTAAATTTTCACCCATCTCATTTTCGAATTCCCTTAATACCAAACATGAGTATCAATTATTCAAATGAATTTTTATAAAGTTATTTTTAAAATAAAAAATAGAATAAAATGTTTTCTTTTAATTTGTTTTCGACATGCATGATTCTGATTTTCTTTTTTGAAAAAAAATACTAATTAAAGAAATTACCCAAACAGAAGATATGTAATTGAAAAAAAAAAGGAAAAAGACGAAAAGGTAACCGTTTGTGTATTTTTAAAAACAATTTGGTGCGATTTAAATATTTTCCATCGTAATAATTGTCCAACATTATTCATATCCATATTTAATAATAGTACATAAAAATATTGAAAATATGTCGTTATCTCACTGAAATGACCGCATAACAATAGCTTCTATGGGGCCTCCGGATGTTGGATAAGCGAAGGGGCTACTACCAACATTCAATTTTTTGCCCTGAATACGGATCGGGCCCGCATAAATTTGCAAAGCAATAATTAATGTTATTTAATTTAGTAAAGGCTAGCTACTACTTTTGTTTGCAATTAATATCTTATGGGAATTAATACGGGGAAGAGGTCCGATTTGTGTGTTTGTTATTGTTAGAGATGCAAACGAATCCCCGTTTCTGTTGGATTTTGTTTTATTATGATTAATGGATTCATTTTACTTGTGTTTTTTTGGTCTCGAAGTCCACATTTTGATGATTAAGCCAAAGAATAAAAAATGATAATTTTAATATTTATCCTTGAGAGGAAGGGATGAAGGACAGAGAGTACACTCACAAGTCATAATAATAAATATTAAGGGCTTTTGATATTAATTACTCGATCGAAATCGAAATGATAATGGATTTAATTGAAGGATTAATCATGGAAATTAGTGACTGAATTGTTAGTGCTTGATATAAATATTGGAATAGATGTTAATGTGATTGATGTTGTTTGGTAGTTGGTACGAATGAAAGTATGTAATGGGAATCAGTCAAATTTTCAATTTTATCTTTACCATTAAACAATACAAGAAAACAGGAAACAATTGCTCCTTTATGATCAACATAGTATAAATAATGCACCTTTTTAATAAAAATAAAAAAATAAACATATATTATTGTTTATTATTTATTATTTATTATTCATTATTTTTATTATTTATTTTTTAAAAAAAAGGTGAACAAGTTGTTTTAAAAAAACTTCTATCGAGTCATATATCTCAAGCATGATAGCCATATATATTTCATAGGCATATTAGCCATATATCACAGCACAAGTGAACACAACACATCTCCAAAATAAATCATTATCAATAAACACGACATTAGTTAATATACTAATTCTTCAACGGACTATAATTCTATTGAATGTCTTACCCTAAACAAAAGATACACCACCATTCTAAAAGTAGAGAAAACATTCAATTAATTGAATGGTAACTAAGCAATCATTCAAAACTCGAATACTAAACAAGATAAGTTGAAGAAATGTTTCTAGATTTTTCAAAAATAATATATTCAGAATCTATAATTACATGCAACTGAGAACAATCTTCTATTTCGAATGGATCTGAACTGAACAATAACTTAGGGGGCGTTTGGTTCTTTCCTAGAATAGGAATCGGAATGAGAATCATTATATTGTGGAATGAGAATGAGTATGAGCATGGATATCACTCTTAAAAGCAATGTTTGGTTAGTTGTATATCTTCTATCGGAATAAATCAAAGTTTCCTTTTTTACCCTTAAAGGAAAATAAGAGAAACAATTAGATGTGAGAGAAAGATGAATGTGAGAGAAAAATATGATGAAAGAGAATGATAGAGAGAAAGTATTATGAGAGAGAAAGTGTGATAAAAAAGAATGAAGAGAGAAAGTGTGATGAGAGAAAATAAAAAAAAAAGTGTGATTGGAGAGAGCATAATGAGAGAAAATATGATGTGAGAGAAAGTATAATAGGAGAGGATGAAGAGAGAGAAAATATAGTGAGAAAA
This sequence comes from Zingiber officinale, assembly GCF_018446385.1. NCBI lineage: Eukaryota > Viridiplantae > Streptophyta > Magnoliopsida > Zingiberales > Zingiberaceae > Zingiber > Zingiber officinale. Next base: position 116,734,379 of record NC_056002.1, on the reverse strand, counting down.
AATGAGGAGAGAGAAAGTATGGTGAGAGAAAAAGAGAACAGTGAATATGATAGGAGATATTGAGGAGAGAGAAAGTATGATGAGAGAGAAAGTGTATTGAGGAAAAAAATAGTAAGTGTGATAAGAGAGAAAATATGATGAGAGAGAAAGTGTGTTGAGGAAAAAAGGAGGAAGTGTGATAAGAGAGATTGAGGAGAGAGAAAGTATGATGAGAGAGAAAGTGTGACAAGGAAAAAAAGAAGGAAGAGAGTGCGATGGAAGAGATTGAGGAGAGAGAAAGTATGATGAGAGAGAAAGTGCAATGAGAAAAAAAGAGGAAAGAGAGTGTGATAGAAGAGATTAAGGAGAGAGAAAGTGTGTGATAAAATGATGAGAGAGAATAAGGAAAGATAAGTGATATGAAAGAATAAATAAATAAATAAATTTTGATATTTGATATTAATGGAGAAAATTTTAGTTTTAAGTCAAGGGTATTTTTGGAATAAGGGAATATTTTGATTGATGAAAATAGGGTAATGGCTCATTGAAGGGGAGGTACATGGGAATGAGTTATTACCCAATTTCAAGGATTCATTCCCTTATTTGTATTCCTATTCCTATAATCCAAACATTAACAATAGGAATCAATGATTTTCATTCTCATTCCCCACTCCTATTACCCTAAACCAAACGCCCCCTTAATTTTCATAGTATTTTCATAAATTACTTGAGTAGTCTTATATTTGTTCTTCTCAATAAAATAGTGCTTACCTAACATCTCAAGAATATGTGACATTTTAAAAGATTTAGCCCAAACCCAAGCTGATATATACTCAAGGTATGAGCTAACATTTTGCATAAAACCATCTACTCGATCATCGAGTAATTTGAAGTCATAGTGAATATTCTGCATAGTTGCATTCCAGGCCTTCTTTGAAGCTTTTTCAACCCTATGGATAATTTCTTTTTCTCCTTAAAGTGAGATGCTTTAGATGTAACAAATGATTATTGATTTATAATTAACATTGAATCAACTTCAAATCCATTATCAGTAGTTGTATTATCATCTATTTTGGACAAATCGGTATCAATATCAATATTTGTTTGGTGATGTGCAACCATTCTTTTAATTTGTAACAAGGCATGTTGCTGTGTTTTGCCATATATCATTTCTAACTATGAAAAACTAAAGAAATGATACATTGAATAGGCCTTTAGCTTTGGAGTGACCTTATAAAAAAAACAGAAAACAAAAAACACCTCTGGATAATTGAACAATACCAAATCAAACTATAACCCACAAACAACTTTTATTAATTTTAACAAAAGAACATAACATTCAAAGGTATAATGAACCAATATCAGCACAAAAGTTTATGCTCAAGATTGAGGTATAGGAATTGATCCTATCCGAAAATGGTGAAGACAGCTGGCTGGGAATGCGGCTTGGTGGTTGACCGTATGAAGACTCTGTTCCGCCCTGTAAAACCAAGGATGTCGGTGTCGAACCAAGGAAGGGTCCCCGGCATTGGCCCTCTGACGCTCAAGTTAATCATCGAACTTTTGTAGAAGAATAGTAGAAACTGTAGCAACAAAAGCATGATCGCAAAATAAAACATACCTCCACCAGTGCATGGACCCCCGACCCTTTATATAGTAGCTCTGTAGCGTATGTGCATACTTCTCAAAGTGCGTGCACATTTCCCCATTTTCCTATGAAAAGACAGGCCGGGAAAGTATCTTTAACACTATTCATTAATAGGATGTGCAAATTTCTAACATGACAGTAGAAACTTCCATCGTACGATTTTCCTATTGGTCATGCCTTGTTGTTAGTTGCATCAACTCCGAGAAGGATACAATGAACTAAGCAGGGGGTCCCACTGTTTGGCCGAGTGGTGGAGTGCTCGATCGGGATTCCCTGTCCGATCGCTCTAGGTTGTTCTTTTCCACGATCATTTGGCTCGGAAGGTTGTTCCTCGTACGACTAGACAGACGGTCCGATCAGACTAGCCCCTATAGGGTTGTCACAGTTGCAAACATCTATTCTCCTCTTTTTAGTCGTCTAGCTATCAGGTCGCTGCTTATCGCCCGATCATACGAATGATCCGGTCGGACGAGCCTCCGAGTGGTACTATGATACTGAGCCCACCTTTCATTAAGTGGGTGGCATGCCCAATCAGATCTTTCAGCCCCGATCAACCCGTGGTCACCCGCCTGACCAACTTTGGTAACCCGACCATTCCATGCCTTTGACCACCATGACTTTATCCTCCACATTGACTACTTTTTCCACCTTTGACTCGTCCTTGGTGGACTTTTTTTACCACCGCATCAAGAATAAATACAAAGTATATATAAACTAGCTCACAATATCAAGATGAAAATAGATAAGTAAATTAAGTACACCTAATAACATAATTGCTTAAAATACATCGCCAACACATGCAAACACTTGACAATCCAAAGTACATGATGTTCCAAGTACTTTTATCAAAGTGAGCAATACAAGACCAAATCGTATAATGAACAAAGAAGGAAACACAAATTAGTTATACGTGCCTTAATCCATTCAAGATAGTATGTTTCTTTACATATTATCTTCTTTTCGATATTATTCTAAATACAATGACTTTGCCTAAATATTTTATTGATAATCTGAAATGTCTTCTTTAAGGTTTTAATCCTAGAATCAATGTGAGTAACAAATTTTGTTAGGTTTGGCAACATTTGGATTATAATTCTTCTTAACTCGGTCATGTAGTTGTTCTTGAAATCTCTATCGATTTTTCAAAGAAGATTGATTGTCATATCTTGCAAATATCTTACTAATGCCCAACTTTTCTCTTCTGATAAGAAAATTTTATTTTTACCTCTTTTGCATGTAACCTTCTTCCCCATAGGGTTGTCAAGATTACTCTCCATCCTATTTCATACCAAAGTCAAAGGAAGAGGACCTATTAAATGTGAAACAGTATTAAATCATGTTTAAAGAAAGTTGATGATACTTAAAACATTGACTACAGTCACTATATAATGCATAACATTAGGTATAAAAGCTTTCACAAAGGCAAATACAGAAGAAAAATAAAAAGCAAGCATCACACCAATCATAGTCATTCCATATCAAATAACTCATTTTACCAATTGTTAAATATTTGAAGTGCTAATTATTCCTAAAAATTATCCATTGATCAATTGGGATAATTGTCCGTATGTACTCTCTTTCACTCTCGTGATAACTTTTATCATCTTCATTTTATTTATCTTTACCAGTTATACACTCTTGATGATCACGCCTCATGAATTTATGGATCAAGTTATATAGCAAACAACAAACAATAATAATAAAAACTTGGGTTTGCATTGGACAAAATGAAGGGGAAGCTACGATTTTCCAACGTCCCATCAACAATCCAAAACATTGCCCAATAACATTTCTTTCTCTAGAGTACTTCATGTTAAAATATTCTTCTATTGTCTCAAGTTAGTGACCATAAATTCATTGACGTGATACCTGTTAGGACCTTCGGATGGCTAGAGAGGGGGGTGTGAATAGCCTCCACTAAAAACTCAATCAATTTCCTCACAAAAACTTTGCTAGCACAGCGGAAATAAACAAAACAAAAACTGATGCAAGGAAAGAAAACCAACTCACAGCTTACACAAGTATATACGAGGTTCGGGGATAACTTGCTCCTACTCCTCGGCGTGTCCGTAAGGTGGACGATCTCTTGATCTTTCGGTAGATCACACCCCGGACAAACTTCGGCTAAGTATTTCTCCTTCTCGGTGGAGTAACCTCTCCACAAAAATCACAGAATAGATTTGAAAATAAAGCACAATGACTTATAGAGTTCAGTGGCTAAAGAATTGAGCAAATGAACTTACAGCCACGAAGTGAAAAATGCAAAGACAGAAGGAAGCTTCAGCCAAGAGCTCAACACAGCCTCTTGCTTGATCGACAGAGAGTTTTTCCAGAACCTTAGCAAACCTGTCTTCTTCCTTCTTCTTATTCTGCTTTCTCACTGTCCTGAATCACTGTCACCTGTGTCGAATCACTGCAACCAACTCAGGCGTCGTCAATCACTCTTCCTTCTCATCTGGTTCTCTGAACTCACACCAATACCATCCATGGTTTTCACTGGTGTCTCTGAGCTCGAATCAATGAGCAAGAGTCCAACTGATCTCAGTCAGTGATCGTTGAAGCTCGAATTGCACCACTTGCAGTGAAACACAGCATAAAGGGCACTTGTTCTTATTCTTCTGATGGAGCTTAATTTGAAATTAAGCACTGGCACAACACCTGCAACCTGTAACTCAAAAATCTCACAGCAGAAGATATGATCAGTGAATCAGAAATCGCAGAGAAATAGCAGAAGACAAACGACATCGTTGTGGATCGGTCATCAGACCGATCCATAGCTCTCTGGACCGATCAGGACTCATCCCGATCGGTCTGTGGACCGATCCACGCACAGGCTGATCGGTCACCAGACCGATCAGATAGCCCACAGAAGTCTTCTGTGTGGTAACTGATCGGTCCACAGATCGATCAGATAACCCACAGAAAGCTTCTGTGTGGTTTCTGATCGGTCCACAGACCGATCAGATACCTAAGGTATCACTGGATCGGTCTGTCGACCGATCCAGACAACCGGAGTATCACTGGATCGGTCAACAGACCGATCTAATGACCCTGTGTTAGTTTTAGAGCCTCCCAGCCCTAAACCCTAACGTCTTCCTGGTCCAGAGAACGAGCTACCAAGCCCTCTCTGACCTAGTCTGGAGAACGAGCCCTCTCCGACTTCGTCTGGTCCAGAGAACGAGCTACCGAGCCTTCTCTGACCTAGTCCGGAGAACGAGCTGCCGAGCCCTCTCCGACTTCGTCCGGTCCATTGAACGAGCTACCGAGCCCTCTCTGACCTAGTCCGGAGAACGAGCTGCCGAGCCCTCTCCGACTTCATCCGGTCCAGAGAACGAGCTACCGAGCCCTCTCTGACCTAGTCCGGAGAACGAGCTGCCGAGCCCTCTCCGACTTCGTCCGGTCCAGAGAACGAGCTACCGAGCCCTCTCTGATCTTGCGTGCCAAGTATCCGTACTTGGACTTTTCCTCTCCACATGATCAACCTTGATCATCAATCAGTCTGAGTTTAGTTAATATCTGATACAAACTTAAATCAGTGTCAACATCAAAACAACAGCCAGGTCAGACTGTATCAACAATCTCCCTCTTTTTGTTGTTTGACAACACGATTTAAGTTTAGATCAGAAATGTTCTTATTTCCCTAACTTTAGAGGAAACAAGATTCTCCCCCAAAGCCAAACTTTCATTTATCAATTTTAGGGGAATCAAGATCCTCCCCCTAAAGCCAAACTTTCATTTATCTCTAAACTTAGTTATTCTCTCCCCCTTTGTCAAACACCGAAAAGGTGCGAATTAGGTAAGAAAGCGTTAAAGGACTCCCCCTTAACACATACTGTCTTTTTCTTAATCCACCTAGAATGCCTTCTAAGTGTATTATAAGACAGTAATAAAGAAATAAGAGACATACAGGACATGGCATATGAACAACATGTTAATAACAAATAAGAAGTGAAACATAGAGAAAAATAAGAAAATGAGCAGCATAAATATATGAAGTCGACAAATATCCAGGTCAGACATAAATATCCAACAAACAACATCAAAAACATAGACAATCAAAATGACATGAAAGAACAATGTGTATCAATCAGCCTCCTCATCATGAGGAGCATCAGCATCATCAATGGGAGGAAAGGGTCCCTGAGGTGGCATGCCGCTGCTCGAGGATGGATAGCCCGGGAAATCCTGCGGAGGTGGGTATCTGGCCATCCAATCCATAATCGCCTGACAATCCGGACGCGCAGCCCGTGAAGCTCAGCAACCAGCAGCTCATTGTGTCGATCAAAGCGACTCTCCAGCTCGGCGATCTGCCAGTGCAGATCAGGATCGACCTCTCCATCGTCGAGCAGCAACAGGAGCAGCTGCAACCTGTCGTGGAGGTCCCTGTGGTAACTCACCTAGAGCTCTCCCATCCTTCCACCGAACATCCCCATTTTTTCCTATGATGCCAGACTTGGAAAATGCCCGTTTCCCAAGTTTGCAATCTTGCCTGACCATCTTGACTATTCTACCCTTGGAGACATCAATCTGAAGGGTCTCGAGCCAATCTGTAATTATATGCCCATAAGGCATATAAACAGTGAAGCAGTTTGGCTCTCTATAGGAGATGATCGAAGAGTAGATGCTGGACATAATGTCAAAGTCGAGACGCCGACGCAATCCATAAAGCATCAGGCAATGATACGGTCGGATCTCAGACAATGGTTTAGATGTGATAGGCAGAAGGCAGTTCGTGACAATTTTAAAAAGAATGTAATCTTGAGCAGACAATCTCAAGGCTGCAAAAGTAGGGAAATCAACGTCTAACTCATCAAGGCCACCCGGTCTAGGATGTCTGAAGAAGTACTCATAAATATCGTCAGATGAGACATCAAAGGGTGGAGGTAAGGGGTCTGGTAGGTCAGGATATATCGAAAAGATATTTCCGGAACACCTCCGACAACCTAGATAGTCAAAGAAAGCTGAAAAACTGAAATCAAGAGTCTGCTTAGCAACTTTTGTTTTATAACTTACATCACTAGTTTGATGAAGATTGTTATAAAACTCAGATACTAAGTCATAGTTAATATCTCGTTCTAGGTAGACAAGTGAATCAAGTTTGTAGTAGGCGATGATTTCTGACACGGTTGGACAAAATTCGTCCATGAATTTTCGATCCACAGACTTACAAGGGAGTAATTTAAAGGTTCTTTGTTTAAAAGCTTGTTCAAAATGGTGGTTTGGGAATCTCCCGGAGACTGATGGTTGAGGTCGAGAGGGAGCCTTAGACTTAGACTTTTCAGGTGACTTAGAGGTCACCTCACCTACTTGTTTCTTCCTAAGGTGTTACAATGGGATCCAATAGGGGAAATAAGTGAGCACCGGAGCCACCAACACCCAAAACAGAAAGCACAAATATGGTGAGAAATGAGACCGAAATGCCAAGTTCTAGAGAAGTAAGGAGTTACCTTGGTGCCATCGAGCTTTGGCTAGGGCTTCGGGTAGGGTTCCGTCGTGCAAAGAGGAGAGAAGAGGTGAGGTGTAGGGAAGAGTCGGCTAGGGCTTTCGCGTGAAAGGGGAAAAGAAAGGATCGGGAAGATTTAAGGGAGATGAGTGTACAGGTGATGGAATGATCGGACGACTGTCCGATCAGGAGGTATCAAGAATCTCCTGATCGGTCCCTGGACCGATCCAGAGACACCCTGATCGGTTTATAAACCGATCAGGAGACGATCAGCAGTTGCTGATCGGTCCCTGGACCGATCAGGGAACCTTCTGATCGGTTTGTAGACCGATCAGAAGGCACTCAGTAGCGTACCAAATTGACCTGATCGGTCCCCGGACCGATCAGGGAACTACATGATCGGTCTGTAGACCGATCAGAAACTGATCAGTAGCGGGCTCTCCGTGCCAGGCTGACCTGATCGGTCCCCGGACCGATCAGATTACACACAGAAGGGTGGAGAGATCGGTCCGTAGACCGATCAGTGTCTGATACTTAAATTTTTCAGTAATTTCAGTAACTGAAACTCGTAGAGATGTACGATAATTCGTAGAAGTGTTTCCAGGAAAACTTCCAAGTTCAATACCTAGAACCTGGAGAATCTACAAGCATAACTATTTCCTAAAAATTATGGTCTGAAATTGTTTATAGCTCGAAAATTTCAGACATTTAGAAAACAGGCAACTTAAGGCCTGAAAACTGAAATTTTCGACTAGTTATATTCAGTTTCAAGTTTGTCAAAATATAACCAACTTGCTATCATTCTTTCAAGGACTTGTCCTAGTTTCAATCAAAATCATGAAAAGTATCGTTCAAATGTATCAAACAGTCCATCAACCAAAGTTACATAATTTCTAGGTTAAGGTCCAACCAAGTTTCCTTGGTTGGAATATATGAGTAAGATCTAGGAACCAAATACACATGAATTATGTAATGGTCTTCCCCATACTCAATTTATGTCTCTTCAACCTAATTATTCAAGGGATGCATGATACATTTTGAATAATTCGGCTGATCCTAGCATCTCACCCAATTTCTAGCAAACAAAATAATTTGTTAAACCTTATAGTTTGTGTGAGATGTTCCCAAGTTGCCCAAATTAATTTCCCAATTTCTCTTGTTGTTTTAATTGTCCTTATTGATCATGATGGGGTCCTAATGGCTTATTGAGTCAAACACATTCCCAATTCTCTTCTCAAATGACTAAATTCATTTTCTGGAAGAGGTTTGGTGAAAATATCGGCTAGGTTTGACTTTGACTCAACATATGTGAGTGCAATGTCTCCCCTAGCTACGTGATCTCTAATGAAGTGATGACGCACTTCAATATGTTTGGTCCTTGAATGATGGACTGGATTTTTTGTTAGGTTTATGGTGCTGATGTTGTCACACAACACTTGCACTCCCTTATACGAAAGTCCATAATCTTCTAGAGTGTGGATCATCCACAACAATTGTGATACACTCTCTCCCATGACAATGTATTCAGCCTCGGTTGTGGAGAGAGCAACGCAATGTTGCTTCCGACTTGACCAACTAACCAATGATGAACCTAAAAATTGGCAACCCCCACTAGTACTTTTCCGATCCAATTTGCACCCAGCATAATCGGAGTCGGTATAGCCTATCAAGTCAAAAGACTCCGTACGAGGGTACCATAGACCTACTCGAATTGTGCCCTTGAGATATCTCAGAATTCTCTTGACTGCAATTAAATGAGATTCCTTGGCACAGACTTGATATCTAGCGCACATGCCCACAGCAAAAAGTATGCCTGGTCGACTAGCTGTGAGATATAGAAGACTACCGATCATGCTTCTATATTGCGTTAGATCAACTGGTTTTCCATTCTCATTATTGTCAAGGCGAGTGTTTGTCGCCATTGGAGTGGATACTTCCTTAGAGTCACTCATTTTGAATTTCTTGAGCATCTCTTGAGTGTATTTTGTTTGATGGACATAAATGTCATCTCGAGTTTGTTTGATTTCAAGTCCAAGGAAGAATGTCAATTCTCCCACCAGACTCATCTCAAACTCACTTTCCATGTGAGTGATAAATTCATTCAAATAGCCCTTGTTGTTTGAGCCACAAATTATGTCATCGACATACACCTGGGCTACAAATATGTTTTCACTATCTCTACGCAGAAATAGTGTTGGGTCTATTTGACCTCTTACAAAACCCTTTTCTAATAAGTAAATTGACAACCTTTCGTACCATGCTCGAGGTGCTTGTTTAAGCCCATAAAGGGATTTCTTGAGCTTGTACACGTGGTTTGGAGCTTCGGTATTCACAAACCCCGGTGGTTGTTCAACATAGACCTCTTCTTTAATGAAACCATTTAAGAAGGCTGATTTAACGTCCATTTGATAGAGCTTGAAGCCTCTATGTGCAGCAAAGGCTAGCATTAAACGAATGGACTCTAATCGAGCCACAGGAGCATAAGTCACATCATAATCGAGGCCTTCGACTTGACTATAGCCCTTGGCTACAAGTCTTGCCTTGTTTCTTACTACTTCTCCCTTTTGGTTTAACTTATTTTTGAAGACCCATTTGGTTCCAATAATGGTGGTCTTCTTAGGTCTAGGAACTAAGTCTCACACTTGACTCCTTTCAAATTGACCTAACTCATCTTGCATAGCTATGATCCAATCAGGATCGTGCAATGCCTCATCAACTAATTTTGGTTCAATTTCTGAGATCAAAGCGACCTCATTAGACTCATTTCTGAAGAATGATCTAGTCCTAACCCCTTGTTGAATGTCTCCCACAATCTGGTCTTGGGGATGACTAGAGGCTATCCTAGATTGCCTTGGTGTTGACGGTGCCTCATGAGTGATCTCACTAGACACAGGCAGGGGCTCAGTATCAGGTAAAGGATCAGACTGAGCCCTCTCTTGCCTTTGCTCATCGTCATCAGAGTCAGCCTCGACTCTTTCTATGTTTTGATCATTTAAACTTAGATTTCTAAGTTCAAATTGAATTTCTCCTACATCCTTTGATTGATCATTCGATTTAGAGATTTCTTCAAATGCTACATCCGAGGACTCTTCAATCAATTTAGTCCTACTGTTGTAGACTCGATAGGCTTTGCTGGTGAGAGAGTACCCGACTAGTATCCCTTCGTCAGTCTTAGCTGTGAACTTTCCAAGATGATCCTTGGTGTTCAAGATAAACATCTTACAACCAAACACCCTAAGATGTTTAATTGTAGGGGGTTTCCTAAACCAAAGTTCATGGGGAGTCTTTCCTAAAAACCTATGTATCAAGACTCAGTTTTGCACATAGCAAGTGGTATTTACCGCTTCAGCCCATAAGTAGCTCGGTAATGAGTACTCATTGAGCATGCTTCGTGCAGCCTCTTGCAAGACTCGATTTTTTCTCTCCACAACCCCATTTTGTTGTGGGGTCCTTGGAGTAGAGAACTCATGCCTATATCCTTTTTCTTGACAAAATTCTAAAAATCTATGGTTTTGAAATTCTCCACCATGATCACTTCTAATTGTTTTAATTGTAGTCGATTTTTTATTTTCAGTTCTTCTACAAAAAGAAACAAAAACATCTATAGTTTGATCCTTATTTTTCAAAAAGAAGGTTCATGTATATCTAGTAAAATCATCAATGATCACTAAACAGTATCTACTCCCATTCAATGAAATAACATTACTGCAATCAAACAAATCCATATGCAATAAATCTAAAGCAGTAGATGTACTTACAGTGCTTTTACCTTTATGAGCCGCTTTTGTTTGCTTATCCTTTTGACATGCATCACATAGTTTTGTCTTTTGATACTTGATGCTTGGTAAGTCTCGCACTAATCCTTTGTTGGCCAGCTTTCGAATATTCTTCATGTTTACGTGGGCCAACCTTCTATGCCACAGCCATGATTCTTCTTCTTTTGACATGAAACACTTAGCAGAGGCATTAGTAGCACTTTTAAAAGATACTTGGTAAATGTTATCTACCCTTGTACCTACTAGTACCGTGTCAAGTGTGTCAATGTGTTTGACCAGACATTGACTTGAATGAAACTCAATTGTGTAACCCGTATCACACAATTGGCTGACACTTAGGAGATTAAAGGTCATCCCCTTGACTAGAAGGACATTTTTGATTTGGAGACATTCGGATATTTGAATATCTCTAACTCCTATAACCTTAAAACTACCATTATTACCAAAGGACACATTACCTCTATTTGTTTTGAAGGGTAGTAAAGAGTGACTTGTCCCCGGTCATGTGCTTGGAGCATCCACTATCAACAAACCAAGTTGATAGATGCTCCCCCTTGACAAATGCCTACAAGACACGAAAGATAGATGTTTTAGGTACCCAAATCTTGGGACCTAATGCATCTACAATGAAAGACCTAGGAACTCATGCTTGGTCACACCCTTCCTAGTCTCATGAACCCTAGAAGCATGTGATCTATGAAATTGGGTTCTAGACACTAAGGAAATGAAACTAGACTCCTTAGGTTGATATCCTAATCCAGCCTTGTTGTAGACCGCCCTTTGGGCATTTAGAATCATATCTATGGTCTTAGAGCTAGTTGAGAATTTCTCAAGCATTTTCTTGAGTTTCTCAACTTCACTCTTTAAGGCTTTGTTTTCATCCTCAAGAAGCTCTTGATGAAGGTCATCAACCTCATCTTCCCTAAGAGTCTTCAAGTGTTCTACTTCTTCTTTTAATAATTTGATTTCAGTTTTTGATTTCTTAAGCAAAGTTGATAAATGTGCAATAGTTTTATAATATTTTTCTAAATGTGGAGAAGTTACCTCTTCATCATCCGAAGATGATGAAGCCGTGGTTGATGTATCACTTCCGGAGTCCGATTCCTCCCTTGCCATGAGCGCTAATTGACGAGTGCTTTTCTCCTTCTCTTCCTCCGATGAGCTTGAGGAGGATTCATCCCAAGAAGCTTTGAGAGATTTCTTCTTCTTGGCCCTTTCTTCCTTCTTCTTGAGTTTTGGACACTCGCTCCGATAGTGTCCTTTCTTGCTACACTCATAACACGTAACGTTAGTCTTATCAATATTTTGATCAATAGACTTACCTTTCCCTTTGTATCTCCGGCTCCTTCTCATGATTCTTCTCACGAAGTTGGCCATCTCGCTTGATGATGATCCACCTTCATCATCGGACTCGGAGGAGGATGAGGATATAGGAATTTCTTTCTCCTTCTTCTTTTCTTTCTTCCTTCTTCCATCCTTGCTCTTTTCTCATGCAACTAAAGCAATACCTTTCTCCTTTTGACCCTTGTTAGCAAGTTCATGAAATTCCATTTCACAAAAGAATTCATCTAACTTAACAATTGAAAGATCCTTGGAGACCTTGTAGGCATCTACCATAGATGACCACAAGGCATTCCTCGGAAAAGCTTTGAGAGCGTACCTTACAAGATCGCGATTCTCTACGCGTTCATCTACGGAATGAAGACCATTGATGATCTCTTTGAACCTTCCGTGTAGTTCACTTACCGTTTCGTTCTCCTTCATGGTGAGATTTTGTAGTTGGTTTAGGAACAAGTCTCTCTTGGCGATCCGAGAGTCTCAAATTCCTTCTTGGAGCTCAATGAGTTTGTTCCACAAATCCTTTGCACTCACAAATGGACCTACCTTGACAAGTTGATCTTTGGCTATTCCACATTGTAGTGTGACCACCGCCTTGGCATCGGCTTGTCCTTTGCGAGTTTGCTCAGCGGACCACCTTGACGACTCTAGTTCCTTACCTTCTTCATCCTTCAGTGGTGTGAAACCTTCCTTGACCGAGAACCACATGGAGATGTCGGTCTTGAGATAATACTCCATACGGCTCTTCCAATATTGGAAGTCCGCTCCATCGAAGTAGGGTGGGCGATTGGTACTAAAACCTTCCTTTATAGCCATCTTCTTGCTCTTTAGGGTGTTAATCCAGATGAAGAGCGCCTTGCTCTGATACCACTTGTTAGGACCTTCGGATGGCTAGAGAGGGGGGTGTGAATAGCCTCCACTAAAAACTCAATCAATTTCCTCACAAAACTTTGTTAGCACAGCGGAAATAAACAAAACAAAAACTGATGCAAGGAAAGAAAACCAACCCACAGCTTACACAAGTATATACGAGGTTTGGGGATAACTTGCCCCTACTCCTCGGCGTGTCCGTAAGGTGGACGATCCCTTGATCTTTCGGTAAATCACACCCCGAACAAATTCCGGCTAAGTATTTCTCCTTCTCGGTGGAGTAACCTCTCCACAAAAATCACAAAATAGATTTGAAAATAAAGCACAATGACTTACAGAGTTCAGTGGCTAAAGAATTGAGCAAATGAACTTACAGCCACGAAGTGAAAAATGCAAAGACAGAAGGAAGCTTCAGCCAAGAGCTCAACACAGCCTCTTGCTTGATCGACAGAGAGTTTTTCCATAACCTTAGCAAACCTGTCTTCTTCCTTCTTCTTATTCTGCTTTCTCACTGTCCCGAATCACTGTCACCTGTGTCGAATCACTGCAACCAACTCAAGCGTCGCCAATCACTCTTCCTTCTTATCTGGTTCTCTGAACTCACACCAATACCATCCATGGTCTTCACTGGTGTCTCTGAGCTCGAATCAATGAGCAAGAGTCCAACTGATCTCAGTCAGTGATCGTTGAAGCTCGAATTGCACCACTTGCAGTGAAACACAACATAAAGGGCACTTGTTCTTATTCTTCTGATGGAGCTTAATTTGAAATTAAGCACTGGCACAACACCTGCAACCTGTAATTCAAAAATCTCACAGCAGAAGATTTGATCAGTGAATCAGAAATCGCAGAGAAATAGCAGAAGACAAACGACATCGTTGTGGATCGGTCATCAGACCGATCCATAGCTCTCTGGACCGATCAGGACTCATCCTGATCAGTCTGGGAAGACTCTGATCGGTTTGTGGACCGATCAGCCTGTGCGTGGATCGGTCCACAGACCGATCCCCCACAGTTCTGAGTCTTCGTCGCTTGTTACTGATCGGTCACTGTTACGCTCCGCAAGTGTACGGAAATGTCGCAAGTAATATAAAAGATTATCGTATCCACAGGGACTGGAATAAGCACTAGAAATGTCTCAATGCGAATTAGCTAAACAACTATCCAATTGTTTCAAATGCAAAGTGAAGGTAAACAAATCTAATATTAAAGATCAACAAATAAGAGTTTAGTGTTTTGGGTTATGATAAAGGGAGATTCTAGGAGTTTCGGTTTCTTTGTAGGATTTCTTGAATGTAAATGGTTCACCAATTCTTATCCCTCAATTGCCAAACACTTGTAGAAAGTTGTCGGTTCTCTCTTGCAATAGATAACCGGCTAAGGACTGAGAAATGTATCTAAATATGATCAATTAGACGTGAACCTACGTTGTCCTTACACAGAAGCGCACATATTACTATGCCTTCCTCGGATATCAACATAGAAGCCCACAACTTATTAATCTATCAAGATACAAGAAACTAATCACAAGATCCATCCTACTCTCTTGAATATTCCTATTTCCTCTTCAAGATTATCTCTCAAACGTCCTTACACGGGCTTGCACCTGTCACGTGGATCCCTCGGATGATCGAGTGAGAATTTATCTTTACAAAGTCCACAAGAAATCCAAACAATCAATCAAGAATGAGAATTAAGCACAAATCACCATTAATCATTCAAGATCTAATTGATACAAGCAAGACAATGTCATTGAAACAAGAAATTGGCAAATCCATAAGAGATTACATCAATCCATCAAACAAATACTCCCTTAATC